>NC_056745.1:355421133-355533633 GCF_019279795.1 Protopterus annectens
AGAAATCAAAGGTGTATGCCGTGGATAACACCAAAGTTTCTTGCTGAGCATGCATGCATGCGTGTGCACACCAGTAAACCCGAGTAAGACAGTGTGCGAGTGTGTAAGCATGTGTGCGTGCGTGTAGGCTTGAGTAAGCATATGTAAGGCTGTGTAAACCGTTGTAAGCATGTTTGCGCTGGTGTGCACGCGTTTTAACAAGAATAAGCAAGCTTTAGTCCATGTAAGCATGTGTGCGTGCATGTTAGCTGGTGTGCGCATGTTTGCGCTTGTATGCGCGGCGCTCCCCCCCCCTGAGGAAACAGTAAGGAAAAAGGAAGCACACCAAATAGTGGAAGTTACCAGGGATTACTAGCAGAGCTAGCAGGTGAAAACAATCAGAATCAGGCAATTACCCAGGCAGAACAGTAATCCAGCCCAGCCCAGCACTTAAAACTCTGCAAACAACAATCCATTATGTTTCTCTCAAGAGACACTGCAGACTGCAGTAAGTTAATAGAAGTGAAAACTGAAAAGGCTTCACTGAGACAAAAAATGTTAGGGGCTGCCATTGCTGTTATAAGGCGACATATGCAACATGCTGAGGGTGGTTATAATGCAAATGCTGCTGGACAACCGACAGTGAGGAGACGGAGAAGAGTGTACAGGCCCAGGGTTTCCTACCAGGGGCTACATGAGCTGGAGATAGTTGAGCACTATAGAGTGGACAGAGACCTCTTGCAGCAAATTGTTGAGCTGTGCAGGCCACGTCTCACACACAGAACCAACAGAGGAGAACCCATCCCAGTGAGAACTAAGGTATGTGTTGGCCTAAGAATATTAGCAACAGGTACCTTCCAGAGACCAACTGGTGATATGATGGGGATATCACAGGCATCAGCATCCAGGGTACTGCACCAATTCCTGGATGCCATGTCAGCACATGTCGGTGATCATGTATATTTCCCCAATTCCCGTGAGGTATTGGCCAGCAATATGCATCTCTTCCAGCAAATAGTGGAATACCCTGAGGTAGTGGGTGCAATAGACTGCACGCACATATGCATCAAAGCACCAGTCAGTGAGCGGGGTAGGGTCTGCTTCAACTGCAAGGGCTTCCCCTCCATCAACTACCAGGTTGTGTGTGATGCCCAGGGCATAATACTGAATGTGTGTGCTGGCTGCCCTGGAAGCTACCATGATTCCCATATCTGGCATCTGACGCAGCTGTACCAGACATTTGCCAATGCGGACATCCCACATGGTCACCTAGTGGGGGATGCTGGCTATGCACTGGAGCCGTGGCTGATGACACCCATCAGAAATGCACACACACCCCTGAACAGGAACGCCATAATGAGGCACAAGCACAAACACGAAATGTAATTGAGCGTGTGTTTGGGCTGCTCAAGTCACGGTACCAGTGCCTGGACACATCTGGTGGAGCCTTGTAGTACTCACCAACTACATGTACCCAAATTGTCATGGTATGTGCTATGCTACATAATATGATCCTGTGAAAACAGCTGCAGCAGGACCAGCATAGGCCTGGGCCAAACAGCCCCCCACCATTGCCAAGGCCATCACAGGCAGAGCGTGACTCAGAGGAGGAACAACCTGAGCCTGTCCCAGTAGGCATAAGGAGGCATGCCCAGTATGCTTTGGTCTTGGCAAACAGGCAATGCATAGCACATACACTGGCTCAGTAGGAACTCTGTAAGTGATACCTCTCTCTGACCCGCACATATAGTAAAAGGTATGCCTACGTTGACACTACCTGCTTTCAAACATGTATAGGAAGTGTAGTATGTGCATCCGACATAGACAGCCCTGCATCAACACCTGAGGCATGATTGCCATGTGTTAAACAATATAAAGCAGTGCTAAACAGCATTTACCATCATGAAGTCAATGTAAACAAAATTGCACACACCAACTACTACAAATGTGGTCAATGTAGAGTAATATTGGCCAATGTCCAGCAATGATGGTTAATATTGAGCAATGTTGGACAAGCTGGGCCTAGGTAGGGCATAGCTGAACAAAAGCCAACATGCTCATATTTGCTCTACTGGCCTCTAAGCAGTCTGGTCTGCTCAGTATGAAAATCAAAGCAGCAATGGGCCTCGAACCCAGGATACTGTGCACTATAGTCATAGTACTGAACCACTAAACCATGCCAGCAGTGTAGTGGTTAGCATGTATGAAGAAATGTTGATAAGTCTATGCAAAGTATTTCACGAAAACCCTGCAGGCACAGCATAATCCCTGTTGAGTTATGACACAAAGGTGAGTCCTGCAGTAAGAATGGAACCTGACTTTCAACACACACAGTACAAATATTAATAATGGACATGTAGACATACATCAACAAATGTAGTGGACCTCAGACAGCAACATACTGAAAGGTCACACTGGGCATGCTCACATCATGCTCACACACTTAGGCCTTATTGCAGTAAAGCATTGGGCCACACATAGCAGGCAGTTGCATGTGTTAACCCAGGAACCTCTCACTACACAGCAATCTGCCCTGTGGACACACTTATATGACAACAGACACATATATAATATAGTGGAACGCTGCCATAAGCAAATATGTTCTGCAGATACCTAAGCGGTTCATATAAAATGTGAAAGCAAAGATGATAAAAACCTGCAAACTGTATCAGCAATAAACATTGTGCATCATGAAAATTATCATAGGTTCAGAGGTTTATACTAGGCTCTCTGCCCTAGGGCATGTACAAGAATAGCCAGAGTGTGTTTGGCTACTGCAACCCAGTCAACTCAGAGCACTGTGCCTGTGAATAGCAGGTCACACAAGATAGCCCCATTTATGTTCAGTGTATTGTGCCTCTGTCTAGCAGGACCTAGAAGATATCCCATGGGTAACCATGCGATCACTCATCCACTTGTCAAGATGTCACCTGTAGGTGGTCAGTGGGTGGCTCTGCCTATGCAAAACCGGGACTACACTCTGGAGTGAGTGGAGGCTGTCTGATAATAATCTGTCCTCCCAGCATGTCCTTTTAACATCAGTGCTGAGGTATATGTCCCTGTAGTATGTAGCAGCAAGGGAGTCGGATATCCTGAGGTGGAGCATGTCCAGTAAGTCTGGGTCAGATATTGCCTTCAACTACAGGCACATGATTCCCTACATCTGCTCGAAGAGTAACATTTGTGGCCATTACAGTTGCTGCAGGTGTCAGGTAAGGTAAATCCCAAAGGTGGCATAGTAACCAAGCATGGTCGTGAAGAGTATAGGGGCACAATGACCACACGTGATCAACATGTGAAACCATGTGGGATATGGTGGGCTATGTAGACATACTGTCTAACCACTATGGCAATAGGATTGTCAAAGGCGAGAGTATGAACAGGTCGTGTCCCCAAACCCAAACAACTAATACTGTAAGTAATGGATTACAACCTATGTGGTAAAGAGTGGGCATCTTGTCATCCTCAAAGGGGATGACTATGCAACTAATGGCATGTAGCCATGGGCCATGACTCAGGCACCAGTCAACCTATCTCTGTGAGACCCTGTATGAGTATGCATGTGCCAGCAGGAGAGCTGATTATGGCACCCAGTTTGCAGTCATCTGCGAACATGGGCAGCCATATCCCTCCTGTGATAGCCTGTACATCACACAAATATATACTGAACAAGAGAGGTCCCAGGACTGGGCCTTGTGGGATGCCAGGTGTAACTGGTGTATAGTCAGACATGGCACCTGCAACACTGAGCATGTGGGTGCTATCCCTGCTCCAGGTAGCAATCCATCGTGTCAGATATGTGTCGATATTGATGCTGGTGAGCCTATGCATAATGGCCGAGTGGGGTATTGTGTTGAAGGGTTGTGCAAGGTCCAGGCAGGCTGTGTGGACAACCGTCCCAACACTGATGGATCTGGTAACTGTTGAAAGAATATGAGCAGGTCTAACAGGCAAGATCTGCCCACAACAATGCTGTAATGTGTAGGACCCAGTGTCTGTAGGTTTCCCATGTCTATGTGCATGAGTCCCATTACAATGCACTCCATAGCTTTGCAGAACAGGCTCGTTAGCCTTTTAGGCCGATATTTTCTGTGGTGTGTTGTGGCAGTATTCAGTGCAGCAGGACCACTATCGCTGTACGCCATTCCGTGGGTACATATCCTGCAGTAACTCTTATATCGAACAGTGACATAATGTGAGTGTTGCATCTGTCATGAAGGCTGTGTATGACACAGGCCAGGACACCGTCTGGTCCCATTGATGCTGTGTTGTCCACTGTGGGGAGGGCTGCACTCACCTGTTTACCTGTGATGTCTGGGAGGTTACACTCTGTTGCTATGGACAGTACCACCTTAGGGGGGATGGGGGACACACATCTGCACTGAATCTGTTTGCCAGGATGATGGCAATGTCAGTGGGTTCAGGGTATGTTTAGTCAGTATGCAGTAACACACAGCATATCAGTGAGTGTCCAGCCAGGTACCTGAATCAACTGAAGAAGGCCTTGTGAGTGTCTGACGTGTCTGGTGCAATTGTCCGTTAGAAGTGTGCCTGACATAAATACCTGAGTGATTGTAGCAGTCCGCTAGTACAGATCACAGATGCCTTCCCTGTCTGGGATTGTGCTCTATCATGTAGTAGCTTCCTCCATTTGTTGTAAAGCATATTAATGGCTGGGGTCTACCAGACAGGTCCAATGCCATTGGAGGAGTGAGTCCAGTTGTTATTTTGGATGTAACAATCTATGTGATCCACTAGGTGTCCATAGAATGTGTATGTAAAGGATTCAGCAGTCTGAGCCATACTTACCACTGACCCAGGGTCTCTGAAGGATACCACCGTGGTTTGGAGGAGTGTGACATTTGCTTTTGGGAAGTTCACCAAGATTACCCAGGATGGGTGTGGGGACGAGATATGGATGTCCAGTGAGATAAAGTATGTTCTGCCCTTACCAATGAGGGGTATATCACAGGTGTGGAACATAGAGTCCCCATGTCGGTGATGATCATGTCCAATATGTCCCCTCTTGTGGGTGTGGTGACCGGTTGTGCCATATCATATGAGTTTAGAAATAGTAGCAACTTTTGGGTGAAGGTGTTGGGGCCTGAGTACTATCCACAGTCAATGTGTGGGTATTTGACGTCACCCAATATAATGGTGTTTGGGGAGACCTTCATATGGTCCAGTGTTCCCAGGAAAGCTGAGTGAGGTTGCTGTGTTGGGGAGTGTGGTCTGTAGCAGGCAACAAACCAAAAGACAGATTTGCACAATGTTAGGTGCATATGTATGGTCCGTGATGCATTGTGCAGTGCTACCAACCCGGAGGTATGTGTATCTGTGATGTATATGGATGCTCCCCCTATTTCTGTTTGCCATTCCGAGCTATGTGGTCAGAAAGCATGGTACAAAATACAACCTGGTAGTGCTGGTGTGCATGTGGGACCCTCAACCATGTGTCTGTTAGTGCACAGATATTGCCATCCTCCATACTGAGGAGATTCCTGAGTGGGTGCAATTTGAGGGTAAGACATCTGGTGTTGAGCAGCATTACCCTCAGTGTCGTGTACTCTGTAATGTGTATGGAGGTGGTTCTGTCCTTTGAGCCCTGCTTAAATAGGGCAGAATGGTGGCAGCAAGTGCCCTAGCCAGTATTCAAAAGTCCAAAGGTGACAGGTGCAAGCTGTCAATAGGGAAGCTACGTGGCATGTCGAGCATGTCACCCCAGGGTGACAGACACTGTATCCCCTTTGAATAACACCAATATGTTAGCCAACTGTTAAACATGATCAGTTTGTTGGTATACTGTGACATCATACTTGGTGAGTGTAAGATGATAGACAAGGTCAGGGTAATACTGAGCTGGGCTACATGATCACAGAGTTCCTCTATGTTCCATGTCATGTGGTCCAGGGAGGAACGTCTGAGGTTGTATGCACCAGCATGAACAATGATGGAGCCAGTCCTGGACTTGCTTTGGAGTGACCTGAGTGCATGTGTTATGTGGTGGATCCTGGCACCTGAGAGACAGCTCAAAGTGACTATTCCCCTGTCTGGCCTGGTGAGTGGGACGATAGTGTGTTTGACATTAAGTGTCACCTATAACAAGTGTATCAGGTGTGTTGTTTAACCCAAAGGGCAGTGACTGTGTGGCACACTGACATTGTGAACTGTGTGACATGTGGGCATTATAGTGCAGTAGCAGTTGTATGTGTGTCTGCTTTGGAGGTCTCTGCTGCTTAGGCAGAGTGTATGTAGAGCCTCCGAATATGTGTATGTGTGATAATGTGGTTTGTTTGCTGTCACTATCGGTGTATTTGAAACTGATATGTGGTGTGTGTGGCCACCCTCACCACCTGATAGACTATGCCAGTCATGGGTCGAGAGAGCTCAGCGTCCTGTATGTCAATATTGTTACATCTCCCACATATATGTGAGTGTGATGTGAGGAGGAGATGGTTGTCTGTGTACATGAGGCAGATGTGACATCAAGTCATAACCACAATATTCACTAGCTGGACTGGAGAGTACACATGAAACTGACCCCTGGACATGCCAGTGTATTATGAAGACATACTCTGTAGCCTGATCACAAAGGATCAGAAGGGTGTTAAGTGTGTAAAAGAGTATAACCGGGATTAGTGCTCAGGTTTGTCGGTGTTTTGTAAAGAGTAGCTGAGAAGGAGTCCAGACTGAGAATCATGACATGTCCTTCAGCTATGTAAAAAATAGTAATGTACCTTACTGACATTGGCGACATCCTGTCAGACAGGCATATGTATACATACCCACCCCCCACTGACGATAGTCCCTGACATCATACCAGGAGATATCATGTGTAGAATGGCTGAACATCTCCCCCCAAAGCGAAAAGCATGGCAGCAACTGGATTACATTGTTTCCCAATATGTGTCATGCATGCACTACAGAACAAACAGACCCTGCACCTGAACAGTCTGTTGAGCCTCACCCACTCCACAAGACCTGGAACCGTTGAATGTGTTACAGCAACATATGGCACTCCCCACATGTGTGGGTGCACAACACATCATGGGAAGTATAGTCCAGTAAGTCTATAAAGTCTGATCTGCAAGGCCATGGAGTTCATCATGGCAGAAGTCATAAACAGAGCTATTGCAAACCGACAAACACACAACCCTACCAACTGTGGTATGTTCATGTGCAGATCATTGTTCCCAAGCATGCTACACCATCTGCAAGGCAGCCACCCAGGACATACATCACAGAACAGAACTAGACATGTCCCACATAGACTTTGAACAGCTCTTCATCAAAATCACAGACACATGCCGTATCCACAAAACCAACAATCTGTGCATAGATATGTGTTGACATATAAAGGGATGGCAATGTGTCCACAGATAGATCACAAAAGGTGAGACTCACGGGGTCCTGTACAAGCTGTTGATACCTGCCAACCTACATGGATCATTCCTGGGATTGCATAAAAATGTGTACATACATTACCATGTCCAGTCTGATGATGTCATCCTCCTACAAATATACCAGGAGAACAAACACAACACAGTAATGCATACAGCGTGCCATATTAATGTGTATCTCTCTAGTGTCATAACATTGGCAGGTAGAGGTTTGAGTCCTGCAAACCCCAAGTGTGTGTGGGGGTGTGGTGTATGTGTGCGATTTCCTTTGAAAAGAATGGCCTTTTTGGAGACTGGGAAAACACATTAAAAGAGGTACATCCCTCTTTGGAAAGTCTGATTATGTCAGCATCTAACAAATATGCAAGGAGAACAAAAACCACCCAGTAATGCATATAGCACGCCATGTTAATGCAAAACTCTCTAGTATTGTAACATAGTCAGGTAGAGGTTTGAGTTCTGCAAACGCCAGGTGTGTATGTGTGGGATTTCCTTTGAGACGAGTAGCCTTTTTGGAGACTGGAAAAACACATTAAAAGAGGTACATCCCTCTTTGAAAAGTCTGATGATGTCAGCATCCTACAAATCTGCAAGGAGAACAAAAACCACTCAGTAAAGCATGTAGTGTGCTATGTCAATGCGTATATCTCTAGTATCATCACATAGTCAGGTGGAGGTTTGAGTCCTGCAAATGCCAAGTGTGTGTGTGGGGTGGTGTATGTGTGTGATTTCCTTTGAGAAAAGTAGCCTTATTGGAGACTGAGAAAACACATTAAAAGAGGTACATCCCTCTTTGGAAAGTCTGATGATGTCAGCATCCTACAAATATGCAAGGAGAATAAAAACCCCCCAGTAAGGCATATAGCACACCATGTTAATGTGTATCATAACATAATCAGGTAGAGGTTTGAATCCTGCAAACGCCAAGTGTGCGGGGGTGTGTGAGTTTATGTGTGTGATTTCGTTTGAGAAGAGTCGCCTTTTTGGAGACTGGGAAAACACATTAAAAGAGGTACATCCCTCTTTGGAAAGTCTGATGATGTCAGCATTATACAAATATGCAAGGAGAACAGAAACCACCCAGTAATGCATATAACCCGCCAAATTAATGCGTATCTCTCTAGTATCATAACATAATCAGGTAGAAGTTTGAGTCCTGTTAACGCCAAGTGTTTATGAGGGGGGTGTATGTGTGTGATTTCCGTTGAGAAGAGTAGCCTTTTTGGAGACTGGGAAAACACATTAAAAGAGGTACATCCCTCTTTGGAAAGTCTGATGATGTCAGCATCCCACAAATATGCAAGGAGAACAGAAACCACCCAGTAATGCATATAGCACGTCATGTTAATGTGTATTTTTCTAGTATCATAACATAGTCAGGTAGAGGTTTGAGTCTTGCAAATGCCAAGTGTGTGTGTGGGGTGATGTATGTGTGTGATTTCCTTTGAGAAAAGTAGCCTTACTGGAGACTGGGAAAACACATTAAAAGAGGTACATCCCTCTTTGGAAAGTCTGATGATGTCAGCATCCTACAAATATGCAAGGAGAACAAAAACCACTCAGTAATGCATATAGTGTGCCATGTCAATGCGTATCTCTCTAATATCATCACATAGTCAGATGGAGATTTGAGTCCTGCAAACACTATGTGTGTGATTTCCTTTGAGAAAAGTAGCCTTATTGGAGACTGAGAAAACACATTAGAAGAGGTACATCCCTCTTTGGAAAGTCTGATGATGTCAGCATCCTACCAATATGCAAGGAGAGCTGAAACCACCCAATAAGGCATATAGCGTGCCATGTTAATGTGTATCATAACATAAGCAGGTAGAAGTTTGAGTCCTGCAAACACCAAGTGTGTGGGGGTGTGTGAGTTTATGTGTGTGATTTCCTTTGAGAAGAGTAGCCTTTTTGGAGACTGGGAAAACACATTAAAAGAGGTACATCCCTCTTTGAAAGGCTGATGATGATGTCAGCATCTTACAAATATGCAAGGAGAACAGCAACCACCCAGTAATGCATATAGCGCCATGTTAATGCGTATTTCTCTAGTATCATAATCTAGTCAAGTAGAGGTTTGAGTTCTGCAAACACTATTTGTGTGATTTTCTTTGAGAAAAGTAGCCTTATTGGAGACTGGAAAAACACATTAAAAGAGGTACATCCCTCTTTGGAAAGTCTGATGATGTCAGCATCCTACAAGTATGCAAGGAGAATCAAAACCACCCAGTAATGCATATAGCGTGCTGTGTTAATGCGTATTTCTTTAGTATCATAACATTATCAGGTAGAGATTTGAGTCCTGCAAACGCCAAGTGTGTGTGGGGGTGCGGTGTATGTGTGTGATTTCCTTTGAGAAGAATAGCCTTTTTGGAGACTGGGAAAACACATTAAAAGAGGTACATCCCTCTTTGGAAAGTCTGATGATGTCAGCATCTAACAAATATGCAAGGAGAACAGAAACCACCCAGTAATGCATATAGCATGCCATGTTAATGCGAAACTCTCTAGTATTATAACATAGTCAGGTAGAGGTTTGAGTTCTGCAAACGCCAGGTGTATATGTGTGCGATTTTCTTTGAGAAGAGTAGCCTTTTTGGAGACTGGAAAAACACATTAAAAGAGGTACATCCCTCTTTGAAAAGTCTGATGATGTCAGCATCCTACAAATCTGCAAGGAGAACAGAAACCACTCAATAATGCATATAATGCACCATGTCAATGCGTATCTCTCTGGTATAATCACATGGTCAGGTGGAGGTTTGAGTCCTGCAAACGCCAAGTGTGTGTGTGGGGTGATGTATGTGTGTGATTTCCTTTGAGAAAAGTAGCCTTATTGGAGACTGGAAAAACACATTAAAAGAGGTACATCCCTCTTTGGAAAGTCTCATGATGTCAGCATGCTACAAATATGCAAGGAGAACAAAAACCACTTGGTAATGCATATAGTGTGCCATGTCAATGCGTATCTCTCTAATATCATCACATAGTCAGGTGGAGGTTTGAGTCCTGCAAACGCTATGTGTGTGATTTCCTTTGAGAAAAGTAGCCTTATTGGAGACTGGGAAAACACATTAAAAGAGGTACATCCCTCTTTGGAAAGTCTGATGATGTCAGCATCCTACAAATAAGCAAGGAGAACAGAAACCACCCAGTAATGCATGTAGCGTGCCATGTTAATGCATATCTTTCTAGTATCATAACATAGTCAGGTAGAGGTTTGAGTTCTGCAAACACCAAGTGTGTGTGTATGATTTCCTTTGAGAAGAGTAGCCTTTTTGGAGACTAGGAAAACACATTAAAAGAGGTACATCCCTCTTTGGAAAGTCTGATGATGTCAGCATCCTGCAAGGAGAACAGAAACCACCCAGTAATGCATGTAGCGCGCCATGTCAATGCGTATCTTTCTAGTATCGGCAGGTAGAGGTTTGAGTCCTGCAAATGCTAAGTGTGTGTTGGGGGTTGGTGTATGTGTATGATTTCCTTTGAGAAAAATAGCCTTTTTGGAGACTGGGAAAACACATTAAAAGAGGTACATCCCTCTTTGCAAAGTCTGATGATGTCAGCATCCTACAAATATGCAAGGAGAACAGAAACCCCCCAATAATGCATATAGCATGCCATGTTAATGCGTAATTCTCTAGTATCATAACATAGTCAGGTAGAGGTTTGAGTTCTGCAAATGCCAGATGTATGTGTGTGATTTCCTTTGAGAAGAGTAGCCTTTTTGGAGACTGGGAAAACACATTAAAAGAGGTACATCCCTCTTTGGAAAGTCTGATGATGTCAGCATCCTACAAATATGCAAGGAGAATTTAAACCACTCAGTGATGTATATAGCGTGCCGTGTTAATGCGTGTTTCTTTAGTATCATAACATTGTCAGGTAGCGGTTTGAGTCCTGCAAACGCCAAGTGTGTGTGGGGGCATGGTGTATGTGCGTGATTTCCTTTGAGAAGAATAGCCTTTTTGGAGACTGGGAAAACAAAATAAAAGAGGTACATCCCTCTTTGGAAAGTCTGATGATGTCAGCATCTAACAAATATGCAAGGAGAACAGAAACCACCCAGTAATGCATATAGCACGCCATGTTAATGCGAAGCTCTCTAGTATTATAACATAGTCAGGTAGAGGTTTGAGTTCTGCAAATGCCAGGTGTATATGTGTGCGATTTTCCTTGAGAAGAGTAGCCTTTTTGGAGACTGGAAAAACACATTAAAAGAGGTACATCCCTCTTTGAAAAGTCTGATGATGTCAGCATCCTACAAATCTGCAAGGAGAACAGAAACCACTCAGTAATGCATATAGTGCGCCATGTCATTGCGTATCTCTTTGGTATAATCACATAGTCAGGTGGATGTTTGAGTCCTGCAAACGCTATGTGTGTGATTTCCTTTGAGAAAAGTAGCCTTACTGGAGACTGGGAAAACACATTAAAAGAGGTACATCCCTCTTTGGAAAGTCTGATGATGTCAGCATCCTACAAATATGCAAGGAGAACAAAAACCACTCAGTAATGCATATAGTGTGCCATGTCAATGCGTATCTCTCTAATATCATCACATAGTCAGATGGAGATTTGAGTCCTGCAAACACTATGTGTGTGATTTCCTTTGAGAAAAGTAGCCTTATTGGAGACTGGGAAAACACATTAAAAGAGGTACATCCCTCTTTGGAAAGTCTGATGATGTCAGCATCCCACAAATATGCAAGGAAAACAAAACCCACCCAATAATGCATATAGCGTGCCATGTTAATGCATATCTGTCTAATATCATATCATAGGCAGGTAGGGGTTTGAGTCCTGCAAACGCCAAGTGTGTGGGGGTGTGTGAGTTTATGTGTGTGATTTCCTTTGAGAGCAGTAGCCTTTTTGGAGACTGGGAAAACACATTAAAAGAGGTACATCCCTCTTTGGAAAGTCTGATGATGTCAGCATCTTACAAATATGCAAGGAGAACAGCAACCACCCAGTAATGCATATAGCGCCATGTTAATGCGTATTTCTCTAGTATCATAATCTAGTCAAGTAGAGGTTTGAGTTCTGCAAACACTATTTGTGTGATTTTCTTTGAGAAAAGTAGCCTTATTGGAGACTGGAAAAACACATTAAAAGAGGTGCATCCCTCTTTGGAAAGTCTGATGATGTCAGCATCCTACAAATAAGCAAGGAGAACAGAAACCGCCCAGTAATGCATGTAGCGTGCCATGTTAATGCGTATCTTTCTAATATCATAACATAGTCAGGTAGAGGTTTAAGTTCTGCAAACGCCAAGTGTGTGTTTATGATTTCCTTTGAGAAGAGTAGCCTTTTTGGAGACTGGGAAAACACATTAAAAGAGGTACATCCCTCTTTGCAAAGTCTGATGATGTCAGCATCCTACAAATATGCAAGGAGAACAGAAACCCCCCAGTAATGCATATAGCGTGCCATGTTAATGTGTAATTCTCTAGTATCATAACATAGTCAGGTAGAGGTTTGAGTTCTGCAAATGCCAGATGCATGTGTGTGATTTCCTTTGAGAAGAGTAGCCTTTTTGGAGACTGGGAAAACACATTAAAAGAGGTACATCCCTCTTTGGAAAGTCTGATGATGTCAGCATCCTACAAGTATGCAAGGAGAATCAAAACCACCCAGTAATGCATATAGCGTGCTGTGTTAATGCGTATTTCTTTAGTATCATAACATTATCAGGTAGAGATTTGAGTCCTGCAAACGCCAAGTGTGTGTGTATGTGTGTGATTTCCTTTGAGAAGAATAGCCTTTTTGGAGACTGGGAAAACACATTAAAAGAGGTACATCCCTCTTTGGAAAGTCTGATGATGTCAGCATCTAACAAATATGCAAGGAGAACAGAAACCATCCAGTAATGCATATAGCATGCCATGTTAATGCGAAACTCTCTAGTATTATAACATAGTCAGGTAGAGGTTTGAGTTCTGCAAATGCCAGGTGTATATGTGTGCGATTTTCTTTGAGAAGAGTAGCCTTTTTGGAGACTGGAAAAACACATTAAAAGAGGTACATCCCTCTTTGAAAAGTCTGATGATGTCAGCATCCTACAAATCTGCAAGGAGAACAGAAACCACTCAGTAATGCATATAGTGCGCCATGTCAATGCGTATCTCTCTGGTATAATCACATGGTGAGGTGGAGGTTTGAGTCCTGCAAATGCCAAGTGTGTATGTGGGGTGATGTATGTGTGTGATTTCCTTTGAGAAAAGTAGCCTTATTGGAGACTGGAAAAACACATTAAAAGAGGTGCATCCCTATTTGGAAAGTCTGATGATGTCAGCATGCTACAAATATGCAAGGAGAACAAAAACCACTTGGTAATGCATATAGTGTGCCATGTCAATGCGTATCTCTCTAATATCATCACATAGTCAGGTGGAGGTTTGAGTCCTGCAAACGCTATGTGTGTGATTTCCTTTGAGAAAAGTAGCCTTATTGGAGACTGGGAAAACACATTAAAAGAGGTACATCCCTCTTTGGAAAGTCTGATAATGTCAGCATCCTACAAATAAACAAGGAGAACAGAAACCGCCCAGTAATGCATGTAGCGTGCCATGTTAATGTGTATCTTTCTAGTATCATAACATAGCCAGGTAGAGGTTTGAGTTCTGCAAACGCCAAGTGTGTGTGTATGATTTCCTTTGAGGAAGAGTATCCTTTTTGGAGACTGGGAAAACACATTAAAAGAGGTACATCCCTCTTTGGAAAGTCTGATGATATCAGCATCCTACAAATATGCAAGGAGAACAGAAACCACCCAGTAATGCATGTAGCGCGCCATGTCAATGCGTATTTTTCTAGTATCGGCAGGTAGAAGTTTGAGTCCTGTAAATACCAAGTGTGTGGTGTATGTGTATGATTTCCTTTGAGAAGAGTAGCCTTTTTGGAGACTGGGAAAACACATTAAAGAGGTACATCCCTCTTTGCAAAGTCTGATAATGTCAGCATCCTACAAATATGCAAGGAGAACAGAAACCCCCCAATAATGCATATAGCATGCCATGTTAATGCGTAATTCTCTAGTATCATAATATAGTCAGGTAGAGGTTTGAGTTCTGCAAATGCCAGATGTATGTGTGTGATTTCCTTTGAGAAGAGTAGCCTTTTTGGAGACTGGGAAAACACATTAAAAGAGGTACATCCCTCTTTGGAAAGTCTGATGATGTCAGCATCCTACAAATATGCAAGGAGATTTTAAACCACCTATTAATGTATACAGCGTGCCATGTTAATGCGTGTTTCTTCAGTATCATAACATTGTCAGGTAGAGGTTTGAGTCCTGCCAAGTGTATGTGTGTGATTTCCTTTGAGAAGAATAGCCTTTTTGGAGACTGGGAAACACAATAAAAGAGGTACATCCCTCTTTGGAAAGTCTGATGATGTCAGCATCTAACAAATATGCAAGGAGAACAAAAACCACCCAGTAATGCATAAAGCACACCATGTTAATGCAAAACTCTCTAGTATTATAACATAGTCAGGTAGAGGTTTGAGTTCTGCAAACGCCAGGTGTATAGGTGTGCGATTTTCTTTGAGAAGAGTAGCCTTTTTGGAGACTGGAAAAACACATTAAAAGAGGTACATCCCTCTTTGAAAAGTCTGATGATGTCAGCATTCTACAAATCTGCAAGGAGAACAGAAACCACTCAGTAATGCATATAGTGCGCCATGTCAATGCGTATCTCTCTGGTATAATCACATAGTCAGGTGGAGATTTGAGTCCTGCAAATGCCAAGTGTGTGTGTGTGATTTCCTTTGAGAAAAGTAGCCTTACTGGAGACTGGAAAAACACATTAAAAGAGGTACATCCCTCTTTGGAAAGTCTGATGATGTCAGCATCCTACAAATATGCAAGGAGAACAAAAACCACTCGGTAATGTATATAGTGTGCCATGTCAATGCGTATCTCTCTAATATCATCACATAGTCAGGTGGATGTTTGAGTCCTGCAAACACTATGTGTGTGATTTCCTTTGAGAAAAGTAGCCTTTTTGGAGACTGGGAAAACACATTAAAAGAGGTACATCCCTCTTTGGAAAGTCTGATGATGTCAGCATCCCACAAATATGCAAGGAGAACAGAAACCACCCAGTAATGCATATAGCGTGCCATGTTAATGCATATCTCTCTAATATTATAACATAATCAGGTAGAGGTTTGAGTCATGCAAACACCGTGTGTGTGTGCGCGTGTGTGTGATTTCCTTTGAGAGGAGTAGCCTTTTTGGAGACTGGGAAAACACATTAAAAGAGGTACATCCCTCTTTGGAAAGTCTGATGATGTCAGCATCCCACAAATATGCAAGGAGAACAGAAACCACCCAGTAATGCATATAGTGTGCCATGTTAATGCGTATTTCTCTAGTATCATAAATTAGTCAGGTAGAAGTTTGAGTTCTGCAAATGCCAAGTGGGGATGTGTGTGATTTCCTTTGAGAAGAGTAGCCTTTTTGGAGACTGGGAAAACACATTAAAAGAGGTACATCCCTCTTTGGAAAGTCTGATGATGTCAGCATCCTACAAATAAGCAAGGAGAACAGAAACCACCCAGTAATGCATGTAGCGTGCCATGTCAATGCGTATCTTTCTAGTATCATAGCATCGGCAGGTAGAGGTTTGAGTCCTGCAAATGCCAAGTGTGTGTGTATGATTTCCTTTGAGAAGAGTAGCCTTTTTGGAGACTAGGAAAACACATTAAAAGAGGTACATCCCTCTTTGGAAAGTCTGATGATGTCAGCATCCTACAAATATGCAAGGAGAACAGAAACCACCCAGTAATGCATATAGTGTGCCATGTTAATGTGTAATTCTCTAGTATCATAACATAGTCAGAGGTTTGAGTTCTGCAAATGCCAGATGCATGTGTGTGATTTCCTTTGAGAAGAGTAGCCTTTTTGGAGACTGGGAAAACACATTAAAAGAGGTACATCCCTCTTTGGAAAGTCTGATGATGTCAGCATCCTACAAATATGCAAGGAGAACAAAACCACCCAGTAATGCATATAGCGTGCCATGTTAATGCGTATTTCTTTAGTATCATAACATTATCAGGTAGAGATTTGAGTCCTGCAAACGCCAAGTGTGTGTGGGGGCGGTGTATGTGTGTGATTTCCTTTGAGAAGAATAGCCTTTTTGGAGACTGGGAAAACACATTAAAAGAGGTACATCCCTCTTTGGAAAGTCTGATGATGTCAGCATCTTACAAATATGCAAGGAGAACAGAAACCACCCAGTAATGCATATAGCATGCCATAACATATAAGTATCATTACATAGTCAGGTAGAGGTTTGAGTTCTGCAAATGCCAGATGTATGTATGTAATTTCCTTTGAGAAGAGTAGCCTTTTTGGAGACTGGGAAAACACATTAAAAGAGGTACATCCCTCTTTGGAATGTCTGATGATGTCAGCATCCTACAAGTATGCAAGGAGAACAAAAGCCACCCAGTAATGCATATAGCGTGCCATGTTAATGCGTATCTCTCAAGTGTCTTAACATAGTCTGGTAGAGGTTTGAGTTCTATAAACACCAGGGGTGTGTATGTGTGTGATTTCCTTTGAGAAGAGTAGCCTTTTTGAGACTGGGAAAACACATTAAAAGAGGTACATCCCTCTTTGGAAAGTCTGATGATGTCAGCATCCTACAAATATGCAAGGAGAACCAGCACCACCCAGTAAGGCATATAGCACGCCATGTTAATGCGTATCTCTCTAGTATCATAACATAGTCAGATAGAGGTTTGAGTCCTGTAAATGCCAAGTGGGGGTGTGTACATGTGTGATTTCCTTTTAGAGGAGTAGCCTTTTTGGAGACTGGGAAAACACATTAAAAGAGGTACATCCCTCTTTGGAAAGTCTGATGATGTCAGCATCCTACAAATATTCAAGGAGAACAGAAACCACCCAGTATTGCATATAGCACGCCATGTTAATGTGTATTTTTCTAATATCATAACATAGTTAGGTAGGGATTTGAGTCCTGCAAATGCTCACTGTGTGTGCCACAGGTGGTTAATGCAGTGTGGGTTTTGCTTTTACTACGGTATGACATATGTTTCAAACAGTATGTGCATTTCACACATCGGGTACCTGCGTGTCAAATAAACTTGTGTACATGTAACCTCAATCAGTACATAGGTGTGAAGCCTGCATACTACATGAATGCATTTGTAACCTTCGACAGATTGTGCCGCTGCTTCTCAGATCACAGGTCACATATGTATGTATGCGTCAAGCCTGGCCAATGTAGTGATCTGTTGCCAAGGACATCCCTGCCACACACACCCATGACACGTACTATAGAGTACTGTGAGTGAGGGTAATTGCCGGAGTATATGTCAGACATGTTCATACACAACAACGACTGGCAATAATGGACAGTCATTATAGGTGTGCACCGGCCCTGTGGATATGCATGCAGGCCCCTAATGTGTTATGTGAAACACCGAGGGACCCCACAATACCTATGGATATGTGGACACCAAAGGACAGATGACATAACATGTGTCTGTCTGTACACATTGGTAACCAACATACATGTTCAGGGCTACCACCTATGTGGTACTCTCGGGATAGTATGTATAGCAAATGTGGATGACTATGCCATAGACAGCGTACTGCTATACAGCATGTATTGGACAACAGGTATCTGTCTGTATGATACCCTTGTGTAGGATATGCGACCCATCCGGGGAATGCAGTGTAGGCCAATGCATGCATTTCCAGATGTGGATGGACATATCCGTAGTGTGTTTGCATGTACCTAAGAGGGCTATATGCCACACAGGTGTGGTCCCAGGAACGGGTGGTGGTCAATACCACTGGTTACTGTTATAGTATAGTACTGGAAGGATTCAGCTGTTACTGATTTCCCTACAACTGTGAGTCATTTGTCAGGACATCATCTAATGACTGGTTATACTCATGCTGTTGAGGTGGTGTATACTACCAAACTGCAGATCATTGACAGATATCAATGGTATCACCCACAGTATAGTGCCAACCCATGTCATACACACGTGTACCCATGTTAGTACATATCTGTAGTAGAATGCATACTGGCCATCGAAAGATACCATGTGATGTTAACAATGTGTAGAACAGGGTATGTCGCACATCCCACATGTCCACTATGCACGCACATGCAGACAGTGTGCACACACCATGTTCACAGATGTACACCCGCTAATTTGTAATGCACACATCACACACATACTGTCCACTCATTAACACATGCTGGCAACACTGTACACTTCAACCAAGTGGCACATGGGAGGACAATACATACTCAGACCTAACACTGGTGTAAACAATGCTACAATGACTATCAGAGCTTTGATGCATAATGTCTGCTCAGATGTACCTACAAGGATATCAGTACACTTTCCTATTGGCAACTTGCTACTATTTCTACACTGCTATAATGTCACCCTGTGCATCAGAACCATGTTAGCCTATTCCTGCATCAATGTGACAGATGACAGGAGGTGGCACAGGTGTCATCATATGCACAGGGTGTGTTGTAGGTTTACCAGAGCCCATCATTGACCCATCCAATCGGCATGTCTGTGTGTGTGTGTGTGTGTGTGTGTGTGTGTGTGTGTGTGTGTGTGTGTGTGTGTGTGTGTGTGTGTGAGGGACAACAGTACTGCATGGGCCAATGTTGATGTAATGTGTGTGTGTATGTGTGAGCCCTAGTTGCATGGTAAATGTGTGTGTGTGTCTGCTTGCACACAACTCCACCATGTGGCTGCCATATACGGGTGGTTGTGGGACAGCCACAGACTCTACCTGCTAGCCCATACAGTTCACTGTCTCTGGCCACGGACACAGTACCTGTGCCTAGCAGGGGTGCTACAGGCAGTATCGGGTAGCAACCCTGACTGGGTGCTGTCATCAGAGGCAGAGGTATGATGACTGGATCCATGTCCCTGCTGGGACTGGCCAGCACAACGTGCATGTGGTCTAGTAGGACGGTCAATGGACAGGTCAGCCCCAGCATTGCTAGGGCTGGTACTGCCACTACGAGAGCGGCTGTGATCCATGGTCCATCCAAGATGACTGCCAGCTGATGCTGTTGCTGGCATGCATCCACGTCGGCTTCTCATCCATCCCGCATGGTCCTGGCTCATGGCTAACACATTGTGGAGGACATCTAATGTCTCCCTCCAATGGCTATCAATGACCTTGGTGTAATTCTGGATGGCACCGGCAAGGTCATGGATGCTGCCATTGATAGCAGTGTAATTGGCCCTCTGCACTGTTAGTCCCTGTCGGATGTACCGTTCTATACGTGCCTGTGCCTGCATTACAGCCCAGAACATACTGGAGGTTGTAATACCTCTGGAGGCACGTCTGCCAGGGGCAATACGACCAGTGGTGCTCCCCCGAGAACCCCTGGACATCCGCCTATGTGGTGCCATTCAGGTAATCCAGCTATGGCTGCTGTGAGGTGATGCATGTGCCATAGGCACCACACTCTCCTGGTCAATGCCAACTGTATGCTGTCCCTCAGCTACGGCCATTGGTGACGAGGGACATATTGGCAGTATGAGTGTGCGCATAGATATGGTTGACCGCTGTGTACTGTTGATTGGTGGACCAACGACAGACCCTGTCAGACCTTCCTCTGCCACAATACATGTCTCATCATCTCCACTATTAGTGGCGGTAACATCAGGTTCCCTGCTGCATTCAGCCACCCCTAACGCAGCACCTGTGGAAGGAAGACAGGAAACACACTTCACAATCTGTACATGATGTTAGCACACATGCACATGCACACATGCACACATGAACACATGCACACATGAACACATGCACACATGCACACATGAACACATGAACACATGCACACATGAACACATGCACACATGAACACATGAACACATGCACACATGAACACATGCACACATGCACACATGAACACATGAACACATGCACACATGCACACATGCACAGACATACACAGCTCAGCACACACATACACACACACACCAGCAATCCAACACATACACAATAGTGGGTGATGGTGGGTGACAGTATCACAAGGCAAACAGTCACCACACACATGTCAGCATGCAGACCATGTCTTGCACAACACCATGCAGTGCAAGTGTAGACAGCCCTATCAAATGACATTATACATGGCTTTGATGCATGTGTGTAGTTGTTCAGTGATTGGCTACACCCTGGAACACAATGTGTACATGGACACAACATTGCTGTGCAAGTATTATCTGCTCTGCAATGTCATGTGCACCATCACTCAATGAAGAAATGTAGACAAACTTTAGAAACAAAAGAAACAGAGTGCAAAGCAGTCCGGATAACCAAAGCCTTAACGCAATTTAATAATCCACTTAAAAACAGCGTTTTCGCTACTAAAACAATGTAGCTTCATCAGAGGCAAACAAACACAGAAAAAGGCGCCAAACAAAATTTATACTAGTGGCAGCCTAATTAAAATCAGCTGGAGTATGTTACATCACTTCCTTGCATAGCTAGAATGTCAACAAATGCATGTTACTAGGGCACATTAAGCTAATAGCTGTAACATCATTAAACACAATAAAAATACTATTTGAACATATAAACCTTAATAATAAAGTATTAATATGTTATGAAAGTGTTATAAAAAATATATATGTTATAAAAAACATTCTAAAAAATTCTTGAACATGTTTTATTTGTTTCTAAAAAATCTATTAAGATTATTTACTTAAATTCATAATGTATGTTTTAAATTCATTACCTATAGCATTTTAGGTATAACTAAAAAAATATATGTGTGTATATACACAAAACATACTATATATCAGGACTGATCTTTAACCAAGACTATGCATTGGTTATAAAGTCAAAGTAATAAAAACAATGTAATAAAATAAATTGAACCCAACTATTTAGTAGCATAGCTTGTCAGCGGAGGTAAGATCTATATTTCAATATCGGTGCAATATTGCAGCTTTCATTTAAGCCAGGTGTATTGAAGGCATCTAATTTGAGCTGCCATTGCAATTCCAAAATTTCTAAAAGTAAAGAAATAGGACCTCCCCTGATGGATTTATATTTGCAATCGATGCCCATGAATACAAAACTATGCCCTTGGTTAGAGGAAACATGCTTGGCAAGAGCATTTTCACATTTGTTATTCCTAATTGCATATATATGCTGATATATGCGCTCTCTGAATTTTCTGTCCGTCTTTCCGACATAAAAAGACGGACAACAGGCACAGAGAGTGACATATATAACAGATTTTGTATTGCAATCAATTCTACTGTTTATCCAATATTTGTTGTTTCCAATAGTAAATGAGCTCCCTGTTCGCAAAACATGGCACCAGTTACACATCCCACATGTAAAACAACTTTTTGTTTTTTGGAAGGCTTGTGCTGAAGCTTTTGTTTGCAACAATTCCTTAATGTTTTGACCTCTTCTAAATGTAATCTTTGGTTTGTCACCTAGTTTTTCAACCAAAAAAGAATTGTTAGTAATAAAATACCAGTTTTTGTAAATAATATCTGATATTTCTTTAAAATTTAAGGTAAAAACAGTAGAAAAGGACAAAGAAAAATCCCTTCTAGGTTCCTCAATGCATATGAAAGGAACCAAACCTGAATTTGTCCCTTCTATTGATATGTCTTGCTGATTAACAATGGCAGGTCCTTTATCAATAATAAGGGGGGACAATGTGCCATTCATTCTTTTGTTAGAAACTTCCATAATCACTTCATCAATGACTAAGGGTGGATAACCCCTGTCTAGAAAGAATTTTTTAAGTAACACACACTCTTCCTCAAACTCTTTTAATTCACTACACATCCTGACTGCCCTTATTAATTGCCCTTTAATAATAGCTTTTTTCAATTTATATGGGTGGGCACTTGTGTAGTGTAGGAATGAGTTAATGTAAGTTTCCTTACGAAAGATAGATGAAGTGAACCTATTATTCCCTATGTCCTTCTTCAGTTTAACATCCAAGTAATCTATCTCATAACTGTCAAACTTAGAAGTGAACCTTAGGAATGTTGTTGTACTATTGAAGTATTCCATCAGAAGACGTGCCTCTTCTTCGTTGCCCTTGAACAGAATAAAAATGTCGTCAAGGAACCTTGTGTAAAAACATATCTTGTTTTTACATAATGGGTTATTTAGAACAAAGTTTCTCTCCCAGTGTGCCATAAACAAGTTGGCAACAATGGCACCACAAGGAGAACCCATGGCAACACCTTGTTTCTGAATAAAGAAATCTTTACCAAAAACAAAAAAATTTGAGGACAACACTATATCCAGTAATTCTGTAATGTTGTTAATAACTTCCCTTGGTGCTTTAAATTCAGACAGTAATAACTCCAGCCACTCTATAGCCTCCAAATGGGGTATAGAAGTATATAAGTCTACAACGTCAACTGTGACGAAGTTAAGCTCACTGTCAAAAGGTACATTGTTGATACTTTCTAAAAAGCTCCATGAGTCCCTACAAATACTTGGAATGTGTTCCAAATATTTGTTTAATAGGGAATCAATATATTTAGCTGCTGGATAAGAGATGGAAGACCTTCCATCTACTAATGCCCTCATGGGTGGGTCCCCAAGATTCTTATGAATCTTGGGTATCCCAAACATAACTGGTGTTCTTGGTTGAGTGATGTTAATGTACTCATAGGTCTCAAGGTCTATCCTCCCCTCAATGAAGAGGTCCCTAAAATACCCCTTGATCCTATGAATACTAGTATTCATCTCATTAAGTGATGAATGACTGTATGCTGGTGTGTCCAAAACTTGAGACATTTTTTCGTTATATAAATCATGTTCAAAGACAACCAGTCCCCCACCTTTGTCAGGTTTCATAACCCTGACGGAGGATTCCTTAAGCTGGTTTAAGGCCTGCAATTGTTCTTTTGTTATATTGAAAGTGCTTTTACTGGTCCCTGTGGTATTATGTAAATGCCTGATATCTAATTCACAGGCATTTTCAAAAATACGCAAACCTATGTGTAAAGGAGGGTTAAAAATGCTTGGAAGTTTAATAGCTACCCTTTCTACATCATTAGAGTTGTTAAACAGTAGCTTTAAATTAAGCTTCCTAACATAGCACTTCAAATCAATAAGGACCTTGACCACATCAAAATGTCTCGATGGAACAAAATTGTAACCTAGGGAAAGTAACTCGATTAACTCAGGTTCTAAAGATAATGATGTAAAGTTATAAATGGTGAAATCACCTTTTTTGTTCTTAACTATACTGGGGCCATCAGTACTTCCTAAAAATGTAGGTTCAACTATTATTTCTTCCAATTCCTGTTCTTCTTCCTCCCCTGGTTCTGGTTCGGTCCTTTCCCTAAAAAATGGGTATTGTCATTATTTGATTGGTTATTCTTTGGAATATTAGCATTAGAATGTGGGACTTCATTTACACCTCCTTTATTCTTATTTCTGTTACTTCTTCTTACTACATTAGAGTAGCCAGTGGAAGGTGTAGCTTCCTCCTCATCCAAAATTTGTGTGTCAGTATCCAAACCCTTATCATGGCCAGAAGCCAAATCATCTTCCTGACTACCTAGTTTGATTAATTTAGGATAAGCTGTGTCGGAAGAGTAAACTAGCCTATCTCTAAATAGTTTCTTAGTTTTTTGAGTTTTAAGCTTTGCCATGTAAGAGTCGATACTAACAAAGATACGTTCATAATCATATCTAAATTTCTCAAACGTCGAAAACATTCTAATATCATCATCTAATAATTTGATTTCAGCAGTCAAAGTATCAATACAAGCATTATAATGTTTGACAATCAATCCAAGCAAGTCCAATCCTTGTCTTTGGAACATCTCCTTTAGATCGACAAAAAAAGCATTTTCTTTAATTAAACCAGAGGGTGTAAAATTATTTCTCAGTCCTTTAGGTACCATGTTTTCGCAAATACACTGCTTAAAATAAGCAACTTCCAGTTGTAATTTGCGTACCTTTAAAGTCTTGTTATCTAAAATTTTCAATTTTTCAGTAATGTCAAATTGACAGTCATCAATACACAAGGGACTCTGCACCGGTTATCCGGACTGCTTTGCACTCTGTTTCTTTTGCACCATCACTCAATGGTATGCATACTATGGCTGCATGTGCTATCTGTGTGACACATAGATTGCCATGTCTGATGACAGTGTCTGTGTCCATAGCACATAACAGTGGGCACATGTGTAGCAAATGCATGCAATGTACAGACATGGGATGAGTGGTGCATGTAGATGTGAAGGAATCCCAGTGCATGACATGGACATTGTACAGTGGTTATGGTGAGTGTGGGACATATTGCAGATATGTCGGTGCCAGCCATGACATGTCATGCTACACAACTGCAACATTAAAAACCACACATACCCAATGTGTGTCATGTGACCTATACACCCAATAGCATTCCAGGACATATATGTGACTCTTTGTACAGATGGCGACTGTTGTGCAAAATGTGTATACTAGCATTTGTAAGCACACACAACATGCTATGCATGGTGTGTATAGGTGCATATGTTTGCACACACAGAACAATGAGGTGCACAGCAAAGACTGCTATGTGTAGTACTGTGGTCACTGTAACCAGATGGGGTGTAGTACCATGTGCCATCATCATCATCATGCATCTTGTGGTCACTCATGGCTACTACTGTGTGACAGACCACTGCCTAGCATGCTGTACCTGAACTGCAGTGCCGTGGATACGTTCACTATTACACAGCCACTTTGTACATGGGTGTATGAGGTGCCCAGTAGGGAGCATTGCCTAACATGACTGTGTTATGTGTTGAAGAGTGTTGCACAGCCACATGATAGGCCTCTACCCCTGAGGTACATCATGTGCATGTGGATGACATGTGGGATACTGAAGTGTGACCTTAAAGCAGGTGTGTGGTTATGCCACATGTAGCATGACTTTGTGTACTGCATGTGATAAATGTGTTATGTTGTGTACAAGTGTTGCAACTATGCCTATCCAATGTGCAGTACGGGGTTGCCACAACTGTGTGTCATGCTCTGTGTATTGCATGTCATTGAGGCAGCTACTGACATTACTGAGCTGTGCAATGTCTCACAGCAAACATGCATGGCATGCATTATGCATAGGTGGGTTACGTGTACAAGGCCTACACCTCACCTATGACATGCATATTTCATTACCAACATTGCAGGTATAACACACTCACCAGCATGGATCGGCTGCCCTGCCATCACACCAGAAGGACCTACGGAATATGAGAGGGTTCATCAGTGGCCACAACTGTGGCATTGCTACAGTGGGTATGCTAAACTGCAGTACAACAACAGTCAACAGTCACAGGTGTAGGGATATTATTCACACTATCCATATTGCACAACACTAGGCAGCAGAACTAATAAACACACAGTACACATCTCACGTACACATAATCTAACAATACAGTTAACTGTAGTCTACAAATAGGGCATGTTACCTGCTTGCTCCAGGTGGATGTGCTGGGTGACTCCGGCCTCCATTACAACACATATCAGAGGTTGATGTAGCTGTTGTCCAGGAGCCACCACGCTTAGGAGCAGCTCCTCCGGTCTGGTGAGGGGGGGGTGAATGGCCACCCCACCACCTGTGGCAAGCTGCTGTTTTTGGATATCAGACGCACACCGCCGGACTTGTCTAATTAAATCACTGCAGTGATGGCGTACCTGCTTATATGTCCGGTTATGCATGCCTATGTCATTTACCCAACAAACAAGTTCCTGCCACAGTGCAGTCCACTCCTGCTGGTGCTGGCTGCTTCTGGAGAAGAGCATTGTGTACCGCTGCAATAGGCTGTCGAGTATCACCTCTTCCTCATCTGCTGCGTACGTTGGGTTGCATTGGTGGGCCATCTGGCTGAAAAAGATATGAACAATATGTGTGAGAGTGTCCTGTGGCACACTTTACACCTTTACCCACAGATATCACTTTACTGACATATATACCATCCTATTGTCTGTCAGAGGTTACATACATACATTCAATACCACTTATTGTTTCTCAGGCCACAACTAACTAACACTGCCTGGCAGACTCTATATATCACACCACTATAAAACAGTACCCGGCACACTGTTTGTGACACATTGCACAACCTCAAGACAGGGGTACATATCACACCAATGCACAAACAGAGATGTCATCCATTGCAATGGATGTAAAGTACAGGTACAGTAGTATCAATCAACCACCATAGTCATTGATGCCATAGCCCTGCTTAACAGATGTGTCCAGTTGTTACTATAGGTGGCATACTGCTGTAACAGACTATATATGTTGCTGGATACACACGTTTACCCTGTAACACACATATGATTGCAGCCATTGTACAGGCATAACCACACACACATCAGGCAACCATACAATGCACCACTGTATGCCAACACAGATGAGCATTACCTGTGTACCATACAGTACTGTGTGCTACTACTTACACACCCTTATGCCTGCATTCTGTCCTCTGTGCAGACTACAGAAAAAAACACACATGACAGTGTTTCCAAGCAATGTGAACACACACCATACTGTGCTATTTAGGCCTACAGCTTCAGGTAGTACTACAGTTCATATTGGTGATGGATTCACCAGCAGTACCACTCACTAAGCATACATGTATTGCTTTAGCCTACAATGAGACACCACATTTGTCAACTGAGAACTACATCACATCATATGCCGTACTACTATGTCTGCCTAACAGTACATTACACATCAGTTGCTGTCCTCACAGCTAGGATAGGCACTACCATGTCAGATACAGCATCACACTAAGCTATCACACCTTTACAGACCTTGCACACATTCAGCGTTACACTTATTCAACCTCACATAGCAGCTATTGCATTAAGTACATGTGTGAGTGCATAGTGTCATAGATAGGTAATATGCTATTGGCCCTAGGGCCTATGGCAGCTTAGCCATATGCTACCCTGGCCTTTGACACACATGTACTTTGATTTCACTTGCCCCTGCCAACCTGGCCCACAGAGGTGTTTCCTGGGGTGTATTACCAATCTCCCACACAATCATCAGGGGTATTTATAACAACTGCTAAGGAGGAGCCTTGTTTACTATTGCTATGTGGTCTATTCCAGTGAATAGCATATCTCTGAGATGGGAACCTATCCCTCCAGTATGTGCTGTTTAGTGAGCTGGCAAGGTTTAGGGCCCTAGAGCGTGTATCCCGGAGGGATTGTGATATATTGCCATGGTGGTTGTCACCCAGCTATGGGTGTGACATACCTCTGTATGTCTTGCCGAGGTCACCTCTGTGTGGCCAGTATGCAATACAGTGTAGTTGTGGTTTTGTGAGTCAGTCTGCATAGGGCATCTGTTTGCGGCCAGTATTACCCTCTGGGAGGTCTGTCTGTGGCCTGTTCACCTGGTGTAGTTGTCATGTGAAGCACATATCACACAGGGCATTGTGATGAGTAGAGAGGAACTATACCCTATACTTCCATAGATGACACACCTGCTGTCATGACACATACCACACAGACAGATTACAGGTGTAGTGTGGCACTGTCTTCATCAAAGTGGAGGCTACTGTCCACCTGTGTCCCATGTTCCCTTATCACACCTTCACTGTTAGGTAGATCTCTACCTATGTGGTAGTTAATGGGTACACTGTTTTGGGAAGGTGGAACGGCACTGCAGTATCGACACTTGTCTACAGTCCATGCCTTGGTCACCACACACCTGTTGCGGTACATATGACCCCGTGTCTCTCTGTCTCTCTCTCACTCTATATATATATATATATATATATATATATATATATATATATATATATATATATATATATATATATATATATATATATATATATATATATATGCATATCTATACACATACATGTACACATCCATTGTTGTACACATGGATGTACATATAGGCACATGTACAGTCCACCTTTCATGGTGGGGATATCACTTATGCGACAGTTGTAGGATGTACAGGTATGTGATTAAATTGCACAGTGTTGTGCAGAATGCATGTGGGTGTCCTCAGCCCTTGTAGCATTAGCAGGCCTCACTGGCTGTAACACAGCAGATCTGACAAATCTATCCCACAGCATTTAACCACCACATGACATATATCAACACTAGCATGCTGTTTTCTGAGCCACACACTATGACTTACATTGATATATGCACATATCAACCTTCACTGACAGATATCTGTCCACCCTTCACTAACAGTTGCAGTATGTCCCTTGCCCTATGCACATGTGCAGATACAGATAGATACATACTGCTGCCACACATGGATGATTTGCAGTGTGTAGAGTTCTCTTCAGGAACATCTACAACATGCCAAAACATACATGTGAGTTACATACCTTACCTTTGTATTTCCCTGCTCCGTGTGTTACGGTTTTGTAGTTTTTTTTATTGGTGGTTTGTTTTGGGTTTTCGCCCTCTATTTAACTTTCTGTCTCAGTTTCTCACTCTGTTCTGTCTCTGTCTCAGTCTGTGCCTGTGTCTGTGTCTCTCTCTCTCTCTCTCACTCTCTATCTCACAGCACCTGCAATGATATAATTGCATGTGTGGACTGCAGGTACAGCCTGCTTTTCTAGGTATCTGCACTTGTGCATGTGACAGCCTCTGCACCAATTGCTGCCCACCATTCAGTAATTGCATGCAGCCTGCTGTTTGGGGATTGCATTACTCACTGTGATTGCAGCCCACTGCTATAAAATGCTAGGTTAGGTAGGTGTATCCCTTTCAGATTTCTAAGGTGGGGCCCATACTTGTTTACTCTGGACACTGTTGTGTCAGTCTGAAGGTTGGTATATGTCTCTTATCTGATGCTAGAATTGTAGCCAGTTATATGCATGTTGTACTTAAACCTGAATGTTGCTGCTTCCAGTACACACATCTCAGTGTAGACATGTGCGCACCCCTCCAAATGCTAACACAGGATACTTGGGAGTATGTACTTTTTTCCCACTTACACAATTAACTGCCATACAAATGTGGTTATTGCACTGTATTCCTGTGGCCAGTATTTATCCTGGTCTGATACCGTGTGGTGTTTGTAAGGTGCTACTGTAACATTATTCCCTGCTAGGATGGCTGGTTCTCCTTTCACAGTCATGTCATGCAATTCCACAACCACTGCTGGTAAAGACCCACAGAAAAGGATTTGTGTTATACCATTTCTATTTTCCATTTACATTCCCTCATTGTAATGCTTGATATATTTATTTCAGAACCAAGTTGTTTACATATGTGCTGTGGCTTAGTGGGAATTCATCCAGTCTATTGTGTCAATGGTCTGGGGTTCGAGACTGGCAGAGGTTTTTTCTTTTGCTGCTCAGCAGAACAAGGGCCCTGCCATAGAGTGACTAAGGCACTTTTAAGCAGTTGTAAGCGGGTTTGCGCGGGTTTGCGTGACGCTTAGTGATGCTTAGCTAAGCGCACATATGCGCACACTCACTTAATCCCGCTTACTACTGCTTAAAAGTGCTTACTCCCGCTAACCCCTGTGCTAATTTCTTTTAAAGAAAAGAAAATGGGGAGATAGGAAAGTGGTGAAAAAGGGGGCACAAAGAGGGACAGACAGTAGGCAAACAAGCTTGGGATGTGCAGGATGGGTGCAGGGAAGGTCCATAGCTGCCCATTTCTTTAACCGCAACAGCTGTGCATATACAATGAATTTGGAGTGAAATTTGAAACCTTCCACCCCTGGGATAGGGGTGAGGATAACAAAGTATGTTGTACTGCCAATTCTAATTATAAGCTTACATGTCCAATGGACATGTGTGCAAAATGGGCAGCTATGTATGGGGCATAATTTTTTTGTGGGTACAGATTGACCTTTTTTTTTTTTTTTTTTTCAGGTGAGAGTGGGAAGTGAGGTAAAGGAAGTAGGTATGTCCGGGGAGGTAGGTTGGGAAGGTAAACAGACAAGACAGACAAGACGCATACAGGGGTGGTGTATGACACATGGGGTGGGTGAACACAATTGACGGGGTCGGATGTTTGGAAATCGCAAACCCATGAGCCCACAGATGGTGAAGTGAAACTGAGATCCCAACCCATGGGCAGTTACCACTGAACCTTCACAGCCCCGAGGGTGGCTGTGCTGGGGGCTGCGTAGGATGGGCAGGCTCACCTGTGAGATGCGCCACTCTCACCTCGAGCTGGCATAGGGGATCAGCGACTGAACGCTGGATCTCCCTACACACCACAACCCGGACCCTTCGAAGGGTGACAGGTGACCCTTCTCTGCCCATGCTTGCATGGGGGGGATGAGCCCCATCCCCTGCAGCGCTTCCACCCGAAGGTGGCACAGGACCAACGGAGGAGGGGAGCCCGGTCTGGGCACCGGAACTGCTGGTCCCGGGTGCATTCGCCAGCTGAGGAGGGACAGGTGGGTCCGCTGGGACCGGCCTTCCCATACGTTCTGTGATTAGGTGTGTTTAATTACAACATAAACAAAACAGCATTCCAGGTTAGTTGTAACAGCATGCAGTAATATTCCCATTAACCCAACACACCAAGGTTACAACAGTTGAACAGCAAGCATAACACATGCATATATTGAACCACAGTAGATATTCCAACAGCATGCAGGGATGTTTGGTAGCAAAAGGACACCATGATTGTGGTGTTTAAACAGGGCACATGCATCAATGTGAATGCAAATATTTATAGAACAGTAGGACATATGTCTCAACAAATATTTAAGATTACACATACCCATTGAGGTGTGGAATTGCATGTTTTATGCACATACAGTAGGGTGTAGAAAAAACCTCGGTTAACATCTTATAATTACCTTTTCGTCTACACTACATTCCTAGTGACTGCAAGTGTATATCCCCTACATGTATTATTACACTTGCCACCATACATTAGGTTGTGTAATGGGTTTGGCTAGTTCAATATATGCCTGACCTATATCTGACATACTTACTGTCCAGGATGCAGATGTTACTGCTACATATTTCTTGATTGCATTTATATTTCTTTATCTACATATCTGGGATGTTCTCACATGACATTTTCACTTCGATTTGTACAGAACCCTGCATTTCTTGACACACACTCACATTTCTGGGGAAAAATAACATGCTACACGTGTGCCAGATTTACTTATTCATGCCAGCCAGTACTGACTGTTGTGGACTGTATATATGTTTCACAGCTACTAGCACTTCCATCACCCACTTTATATAGGACTGCACAACCCTGGGTTGCCAGCACCTTTTCAAACAGTACTGTTTGTATAATGCAAGGGTACAACAACATTTCAAACTCTGTGACACAGACACACTCTGGGTTTTAGACCTTTATTAATGACATTACACACTTTTCCACAGGCTCACTCCTTTATTTGTTTTAACGGTGTATATGGCAGACATGTTCAAGACATATTATACCTTTATTAATGGGTTAGAACACTCTTTTTTCAGGCTCACTCACTTATTTTATATGACAGTGCCTGTAGAGATATTATTCCAGACATATGTTACCTTTCTTAATGGGTTACTATACTCTTTTTCTGCCTCTCTGACATTTTTATCTGACAGTACATGCAGAGGACTTATTCAGGCAATTTTATGGCTGTATCATTGGACTACAACACTTTCTTTCATTCTCTCTCCGATATTTTATATAACAATACATGCAGAATAATCACTAACCTGCCTGGTGGTGCAGCCTTAGCAGCCTATCAGCATAGGCTTGCTGATTCGCAGTACATTCACCTGCAGCTGTAAAGTAAATGAAGGGATATTGAGACATACCTATCCGTTATACATACTCCATTATCAATTCTTACATACTGCATTCCATGCCTACATACTCAGTTGAGGGGCATCCTGCATCCCACGGGCCTCCTGTATCCATTGGTTCAGGTGGTCCTGCTTTCATCTCTTCAGGTCTGCATGGTGGTGATGGACCTGCTCACCAGTCTGCGGAATGCCTGTGGCACTGTTGAGGTCACGAGCTAACCGGTTCCAAGCCTCTGCCTTGTACTCCGTCCCTTGGAACTGGCCCTGCAGGAGTCTTGACTCATGACGGTGGATAAGGAGCCAAACCATGTATTTCGACTCCTCGATGCCCCAACGTTGCGCTCAGAAGCATGTTCCCTCTCCGACACCAGACATTCTAACTGCAGATGTGAGCTACAATCAGTTATGGTGTGTATTCCCGCCTGTGGGGCTTAAATATGCCGCATTTCCCGCACTCTTTTGTGATTGGCCATTTTGTAAAATTCTCGGCTGACTGCAGACCTGCTTAGTAATGGTTAAACTACCATTAGTAAGTATATGAATGTTAACAGTGGCTGTTTCCCCTATGTTGTCATGGCTTAGTGGTTCTGTACTTTGCTTCTGATGCACAGAGTCCTGTGTTCAAACCTTGTCATTCATTTTATTTTCATACTGTCCAGACAGGCTAGGGGGTGTGGCTGCATTTAAGCAACTTTACTCTACGTTGCTCCTTGGTGCCCTGGTTGGTGTGGCGTGCACGTCCACGCAAATACATTGCACTGGGTAAAGCACTGTTAAACTATGGGCAACTCTATTGCGCTGGGTAAAGCGCTGTTAAACTATGGGCAACTCTATTGCACTGGGTGAAGCGCTGCTTAACTGCAGGCAATTTTATATTGGGATCCTTTAAAATATTTATTTTGTTCACTGATACATTGGCCATTTCACTGCTTTTTAGTTATGTTTAAACAAATATGTTAGGTATTATTCCATATACTGATTTAAAAAAAATAAATACGAAAGGGAGTGGTGGGACTCAAACCGTGAATGCCTCTTCTTTGTGTGAATGCTCTACCATTACACTATTGCTATTTGGTGTGATGTTCATAAACATTCTTTCTTATGCTCTTCCATGTCAGAATTGCTAACTGTAGCTAAGCAATGGGCACACCCGCGCACACGCACAAATACGGGCAGCTATTTTGGGAATTTAAAAAAAATTAATGTTATGCATTTTAGAACTGTGATGGGGGTTTACAATATCAGACAGTGAGGTGTTGGGTGCAGGGACATTTGAGCGGACTCTTTCTTGTTTATTTGCTTTTATTTTAAACACTTGCAGGGGCGGGGACATTTAGACTTCTCGGCAGTCGGACACGCCCCCTGCTTTCTTCCACGGTCCGTGTAAGACTTACGGTTGAGTCAGCGTGCCCTCATGCATATTCATGGCATGCTGACGTCATACCATTCAACTGCAGCCTCCGAGTAAGACTTATTAAGTCTTACACGGAGGATTCGTGAATCCGGGGTTCTGTATATGTATACAGTTCCACTGCAAAACTAGGTCCACTTACAGGGTTGCTGTGTGACTCATTTATATACCCTACAGCATGGCTAACTGCACATAAGTATTGCATGTCATGATGTGGATATTCACTGTCTTCCTATCTTTACCATACACTGATATTTAGCTCTGCAAGGCCTTGTACAACAGTACATTTAATCTCTGTAATCCCAACCAACACGTATGACAAGGAGTTTATTTTTCATGTAGATCTTAAAGGTTTCAAGAGGACCATGCTTGAAATAAGGTCCCCTGACTTGCAAATACCAGTGTGATGCCCGTGCACTGGCCCAGCAATCAAGGAGCCTCATTGCTCACCATTTTCTTTATGTGGAAATAAGAGAAGACAGGAAAGAATGAAAGGGAAACTATGATATGAAAGATGGTTAGGTGTCCATACAGGGAAAAGATAAATACACACACAGTAAATTACAATTTCTCTTAAGAGCACACAGAAATCACAGTCAGTCTGGGACTGGTTTCTCCTTTTCTCTCCAGGTCCCCAATAAGACTCCCCACTAGCACAGCTATAGGGTCCAGATCTCAGCCTAGTGCCAAGCTAAAATCTCCAGCACCCTCTCTATCCAACCAGTGCTTAGTGTCCCTGCCCAAGTAGCTGACACACACACACTTTGAGATATGAGTTTATACAACCACAGACACTCCTGGGGAAGGATGGCACAGGTTCTCCAGCTGTGCCCCTTTTCTGCCCAGTTTAAAAGGTAGCACCAACTGCCACCACCCACTAACATCAGCTACTCAAAGGCCCTTCTGAAAGCATGTCCAATTATTACTGTGCACTATTATTATCCAAATGGTAAGTGTGACTGAACAGTCAAGGCTTATTACAATGACTTGGTACAGTAGCACTATACACATGCAATGTACTCTTAGTGCTTAAATTATCTCTGCACAAAACAGCCACAGTTGAAAGTTTTAAAAATGTTTAATAATAAATAATAAAAGCACAATATAATACTTCTTACTACACAGTGCTAGTCAAGAGTTCAGAGATCACAGAAAAACAAACTAGTCTAATATTCCTATTTTCTAGCTATAGCTAAGAGAAAACACAGTTCTAAATAACTTATATATAGAAACAGGCAGTGCTGGTGGTGTTGGATGTTCTCAAGACAAAATGCTCAGAGCTCTCTGATTCTCTCTTTAAATTGATAACACACAGCTGCTTCACATGACATCATTCTTCACACTTCTCTGGTGCTCCCAGGCTGACAGAAACTACATTTACGGTTTTTATACCTGGTCAGAAACCAGAGCAATAAAGGACATTTATACATGCAAATTCTAGCCATTACCTCTGGTCTTAAAACTATAGGCAGGATGCCTCCCTCTAGACATATCGGCTCCAGATTTTGACATCAAAGACATTCATAAAATGCTTGACTTAGCTTTCTTACAGCAGAGTGCACTGTTGTTACATTTTTGCAGTTCAATATCCAATGCAGTCTTTTCACATTTAAGATAACAAGCCTGTGGCTTACATTAAGATTTACAAATGGCAGAATTAACTACAAAATTATATCAGGCTAAGCTGGCAGCCTTCACCTATCTTCACAACCAGTAGTACACTCCTAGCACCAACATGCTACTCACGTTCAATAATAGTCTCTAATTTATGTGAAATAAGTTGTTGAATTTGCTTATTATTAAGTTACTGTTGCTGTGAAACTAAAGATTGCACTGTCTTCCTTTCATTGTTATATTCTAAATCCACCCTGGCATGTGTATGTTTCAAAACCTGAAGACTGCAGCCCATTTATTTTCCAGAGTTCTTTTATTTCTTTAGTAAGTACACATCCTTATCTCTTGTAGTCATTAGAACTACCTGTACGTATTCTCAAAAGGGCAACATCTCTGATAAATACTTAGTATTTGTACTTGTAGCACACATCCAAGAGTGCGTTGCTGAACCTTTTACAGATCAATGAGAGTAAATTCATTGAAATCACTTACAATGTGATATGCAGATACTGGGGTGGTGCAGCAGTTAGCATTGTTGCTTCACAGCAAGAGGTTCTCTGGTTCAATTCTTGGCTGGGGTGCATTCTGTGTAGAGTCTACGTGTCCTCCATGTGGTCATGTGGGTTTCCTCCAGGTACTCTGGTTTCCTCCCACTTTCCAAAGACATGCAGTAGGTGGATTGGATACTCTAAATTGGCTGTAGGTGTATGTGTGTGTGAGTGAATGGTACAAATGAGCTACTGTGGCAGGGCTAGCCCCCTGGTGGTGTAACACTTGGCTCGAGATGATTGTTACTGTGGTAGTGATACCCCAACCCCATGTGCAAAATGGGAAAAGGGGTTGAGGATGGATAGATGGATGCAGATATTGCTCCTGAGGTTTGCATAGTGGGGGTGAATTAGATTGCTCACCCAATACCATTTAATTAAAAAGTACTCAAACAGGCAATCAAAATATAATTAATCATCAACTAAATCACGTGTACAGCACTACACAATCTCTGATAAAATCTGTACTGAAAATTATTTCTTTCATAAATGCATTCATGAATAAACCTGCATATGAGGAGGCGTATGCAGTCCCAAAGCAGTTCATCTTTTCTGCAAATAATAATAATCCTAAAAATTAAATTAAAACATATATATTAAATATTAAGAAATGCAATAATGACAGAGTAAGATATGCCTGGGGTACATCTCCAAGAATATTAAATAATTTGTTACTTGCAAAATTGCATGGAGTATTTCACTGTATGTTCATAACATCAGCTATTGCCTAACAGAACTATTATGTCACATAACCTGAGTTGCCCTTTTAACATCTCAACAGTATCTTTTATATTATAATCACTTATACCTATAAAAAATTTATGAAATAAATTTAATGAAATGTGTACATTATATTGAAAAAAACTTCACGTCAGAGAAAGCTGGTCTACTGGCGGAATAAATTATTTTTGCAAACTTTTGAAAATGTCTAAGTATCACAGAGTCTCAAAATGTGTAACAATTTAAATATTCTGAACTAAAAACAACTTTTCAGATATGAATAAATCTAGCAATCCACTGTTGCATTCTTTAAGGGGATCCCTATTTAGCAACTCATACTAATGGCTGTCATTTAATAATGTATAAAAGATCTACAAAATAACCAGTTCTGTTTAAGAAAATAAAATGTCTACTTAATGTGATTTCTGGGCTATACAATGAAGCTTGTTCTCTTGTGATTGCTTATGAGGTCACCATTAGTAAAACAATTCTGGTCTAGTTGCTGTATATTTATTACTATTTGTTATCCCTATTATAAATTTATCCAAACCTGTTTATAATAGTCACTTTGTTTTTCAGGGACAGAAAACATAACTTTTTTAATGTGCGGCATATCTCTTGAAATCAGATTGGCAATAAAATTTGTGGTCAGAGAGAGAAACATTCCATACAGTCAGCAAATACATGACCTGGAACTGGCTGTGGCTAAGAAAATCATTTTCTTATTGCAAAGATTAAAATAAAAAAATATATAAACAAGAAGTGCATCTAGGCCAGTGAGATATGATCTCAGCAATATTCAAAGTGAACATGTAATGGAAGTGAAGAATAGATTCAAAGGGATTAGTTCTGATGGACAGCATACCTGAAAAACTTTGGATAGAAATTTGTCATGTTGTCCAGGAGAAGGCATCAAAATGTATTCCAAACTAAAGAAGATCAAGAAGGTAAAATGGCTGTTTGTGCATGCTTTAAACTTGGCAGAGGAATGAAGGAAAGCAAAAGGCAGTGGACATAGATAGAAATATGCTAAACTAAATGCAGACATTCAGAGATTAACAAGGAGAGATAAGGATGCATGTTTTAATCAGCAGAGCAAAGAACTGGAAGAAGACAATTCAAAGGAAGGACAAGACATCTGTCCAAGAAGAATGGAAGACTGAAATATCCTAGATGCACAAACTTGTTTTAAAAGGGGCAGAGGCAGCAGAGAACAAATTGCCAATATCTGAAGGATAATGGAGAAAACAAGAGAGCCCCAGTACAATATTACTTATGCTTTATTTAACACTGTAAACCATTTGACTGTGTGGACCATAAGAAATGGGAATAACAGGTTACCTTATTTGTCTCTTGAATAATCATTATACAAAACCAGAAGCAACAACTGGAACTGAATAATCAATAACAGGCTGATTCCAGACTGGAAAGGGTGTAAGTCAAGGTTGCTAGGTTAGATGAATCAGATATGGGAATCAAAATTGCCAGGAAAAATATTAACCACTTCAGATATGCAGATGATACCATTCTAATGGCTGAAAGAGAGGAAGAGTTAAAAGACTGTTGATAAAGATAAAAAAAGAAAATACAAAACTGGGTTTATTGATCATCATCAAGAAACCTAAAATTATGTCATTGAACCCTATCAATTCTTTGCAAATAGATGGAGAACAAGTAAAGGCAGTGACATATTTTATTTTTCTGGAATCAAAGATATCTGCAGATGGCAATTGTAGCCATAACATTAAAAATTGATTCCTTTCTGGAAAGAAAGCTATAGTAAATCTTGATATGGTTTTAAAGAGAAAGATGTCCTGTTGTTAGCAAACATATATAGTCAAGGCTATGGTTTCCTCAGTTGCAATACATGTCTGTGAGATTTGGACTATAATTAATGTTATGTACTAGAAAGCTGATGGTTTTGAACTCTGGTGTTTTAGATAACTTTTGAGAATTCCATTCCATGGACTGCAAGAAGATCAGACCAGTCAGCACTTAAAGAAATAAATCCAGATTGTTGAATGGAAGGCCTAGTAGCAAAACTAAAACACAGATAATTCGATCACATAATGAAAAGACAGGATTCTCAAGAGAAGACACTGATGTTAGGAAAAATTTAAGGAATAAGAAGATAGGCGTGGCATAGGAAAAGGTGGATTCATATTACTCAAGTAATAAATATAAATCTGAAAGAACTATAGGAAGCAGTTTTTGACAGATGGGCCTGGCATGTAAACATCTTTGATGTCTCAAAATGCCAGATTTGACTAAATGACTAATCAGCAATAACAACACCAGATATGATTATTTATAACTCTGTCCAAAAATTACCTACATTTCTATGTATGCTTTTGCTACTTAGTAAATTTATTGCAGTGTATGTAGTTCAGCTACTTTTGATGCTTCTGTTGTTTAACTTCTGACATTCTGCTTGACATCTTTCATCTCTTCCACCTCTTCCACAAAAAAGAATGTGTAACTCTCCTGTGCAGTTTATCAAACTTTTCTTTTAGCCCTTTCATGTTGTTCTAAAGGATAAGGGTTCTCAAACTCACTAGGGCTGCTGTTAGTAAAACCATTTACCTCTTTGGCATTACAGAATTTCAGATCACTCATATGTGAACAACACCTGAGCACAGGTATAGCTTAACAGCCTCCTCCTGTACCCAGTCCTGAGCTATACTGTATGCTTTTTCATCAATTTAAGGCTACATAATGGGGCAATAGAAAGTATACTTAAAACTACTTGTGTTCTTATCTGTCTGCATTCCACAACATTCACACTTCCCTCATAAACTCCGCTGTGAGTTATTTTGAAATTAAAGTTTCCCTTAGGTACCTCCGTCCAACATGCAGGCCTTGCTTAGATGCATTAGTAAAATATACTGCCCACTTTTAATTACAGATATAGGTTCACTGTGGTACAGTGCAAGTAGTCAAGCTGATGAGAAATGTGAATCAGCAATAAAGGTTTTCTATGACAGAAATGGCAGCTTTTCTAACTCAAAGTAATTCAAAATATGCAAGTGCATAGTAGTACAAATGAAGATGTGAAGTCCCTTTCTTCTGGTAAGATTCATGGAACAAACCAGTATTCACCCCAGTCAAAGATCCTTTGTCACTTTTTTCTTCAGATGAGTCTTCAGTATATAACTAGATTGGGCCTATACATTTTAATGACTATATTTTTAAGGGAAGAGGGACTCTCCTGATATTTTGTGACATCTGTTTCACTTTCAAATGCTGTACCTGCTCATAAGCTGCTTTCATGCCATTTTGCAAAGGCCAACAGCAGCATAATATGCAATAAAAATGACATTGTTGATATTTTGTCATTTATTGTACTATTATTTCTACTGTTTTATCATGTGCATAAGTCCATTGCATCATAATTGATAACTGGTTAATGGGAACATTAAAATATATTGATATAAAAACAGTTGAACAATATTATAACATTATTGCTTTTCACAATGATTTCCAGCTATGTGAGTCAACACTTTTATTGCATTAACCAGTAACAGGGTTGAAAGACTGATATTCTTTATTTATTAGCCAGCAAAACGTTATAATGCCCAACACTGCTCTAGTTTTTCATGCCATATTTATTTAAAAATTAAATCAAGTAAACAAAGGGAATTCCCTTTACAAAAACTGTTAGAACCATACAATGCAATAAACTTGAAATCTAACAAATGTGTACATTTAAATACAGTATAACCAGAACAGAATAATAGTAGAAAAAAATAGACAAAGCTTTATTACTAAATGGGCCAGTTTGGCTAACTTAGGTCAATCTTCAGTTAGAAAAAATGTGGCTCCCTATTGTAATGTTGGAACTCAAAATGTCAAATGTGACAAGCTAAAAAAAAATGAATGAAAACCTGGAAAAAAGCTAATCTCGAAATTTGCTCTTCTCACCCACTCTCTACCCCCAAACTTATATATACCAACTCCAAGATCACCATACCTTTGAGAGAAGGAAATATTCCGAGAAATGGCATCTCAGACTTAGTATAAGTAAGTTAATTGTTTTCAGCCATTCAGTCTTTATGTTTCAGGACTCACTCTAGCAGGTCCCAACATTTCAAATGGCTACCAAAAAGGGTGCCAATCATTTATCTGTCTGTACTCCTTTTAGGATAGACATACCTTCTTCGCATACCTCTCACCCTCTTACAGCAAGAAATCTAGGCAAAGCTATAAACAAACTATAAATAATGGGGGAGGCAAAGGCAAAGAAATAGGGACAGTTTTAAATATTCCTCTTAGAAATTTTGAAAGTTGATAGAATAACAGGTTTTCCATTAGCATGAATTTTTTCTGAAGGGTATGAAGTTGGAAACTAAAATGCTTGTCATTATGTTGTGACTTCCACCCTCAATGATTTGCCAGAAGACCCACATTTTATGAGTAACAGACCAAAAATATGAAGCAAAAATCTGGACATTCTGTGAAAATCTGGATAGTTGAGAGGAATGCTTGTTTGTTTCTGTTCATTGAGTATATCTTTGTATGAGGCCATTTTTTCAGCTTTGTGGATGCCTGGTATTGCTTTTTCACCACACAGTAATGGCTGCCACATTAATAGGTGTGCAGTTTCATTGTGGCTTAGAACTACTGTTGCTTTCACATTCACCCAGCATCACTATAATGTTATTATTTTGTTTGGTTATCCTAAGGGTTGTGCGATTAGGACATGAAACAAAATACCCACTGGAATAAAAATAATGATTTCTTTTATTTTCAAGTAGATTTGGCACATCCTTTTTCTTTCATGATCCCTCTATAGCAATATACCTGAAGAACCAGTGCCCTAATATTAAAACATAGCCACCCTCATTGGTTATTCCTTAATGTAACAGAAAACAGATAATCAGAAATATAAGGATAGCAAACTCTTGAAAAACAAAGCAAAGCTTTGTTCAATAAGGAATGTTCATATGATGTGATTGGGTCTTCAAATGGTAGCTGCTGTCTGGCAGTTTAAAAGAATATGCTGAGGTGATGGACTGCTAACAAACTTCATTCTTAGTCCGTGGTTCAATATTCTCAGGCTTTACTTGTATGATGTATAACTAGGAATATGTTATTTAACCAGACAGGGACCAACTGTGTCACCCTGTAAATAGGCACTTATACCTAATGGATTTACCTAATTTAAAAGGGAAGGGACACCAACGTTGACTAGCCTAGACTATAAAAAGAATGCTTTGTTTGAGTGGTCGAAGTAACCACCAATGACTAAAGTAGGTCTAGTGTTCGTTCTTCTGTCTTGTTACTCTGTGCAGTTTACTTACCTTATAAATTTTGCTATCACATGCTTAGCATTCCATTTACTGCTTCTTGTACAAACTTTTCTAGTTGCTCATTTTCTACTATTTCTCTAAAGTCAATGCTCTTTATTTTCTTACAACACCTTCCTTGTATTTTGAAGCCTGGCTTCTGGTATTTATCCTGCCTGGCATTTTTTTTACATTTGCTGTCTTGTATGGCTCTTAGACTTCTCATTAATTTGTCCTTAATACTGGGAAACTGAAATAATTTTACTTTAATGTCCTCAATCACTTTATCATGTAAAACATTTTTTCTTGAATTAGCCTGAAATGACAGACATAACCTTTTTTTGTAATATATTCAGATACAACCTGTGGACTGAAACAACAATTCCAGGATCAATTTATTTGGGGTTATAACCCCAGAGTTCAAGGCTTTGTGTTGTTTATAATCACAGTTCGGAAGCCCATAGGGCCATATTATTCATAGTATAAATATTTTCCCAGAAAACAGTTACCCCAAATGAACAACATTCATTTGCAGTGTCATTCAGCCTAAATTTTAACAGTAACAAAGACATCAAGGAGCTGCAGAGGCAATGGTTTATCAGCCAACCTCAGTGTCATCAAAGCCAGTTCCTCCATAATGAAGCCTGTGCTGAGAATGCTGTATACTAAACTAACATGGATTTCACCTTTTAGTAGCAACTTAGAGTAGCAGAATTAGAAGAAACTAGGGCTGCAATACTCAGCATACCTCTCAACTGTCCAGATTTTTGCACCATATTTTTGGTCTTTTCTATATAAATTTTGTGGCTTTCTGGGAAATCACTGAGGATTGAAGTTATTAAATACTGACAGACTTTTGTGTTTCAAACTTCAAATCCTTCAAACAATGCATGCTCACACAAATCATGTTATTCTAGAAACTTTCTAAGTTTATAAGAGAGATATTTAAAATCTGTTCCTATTTTTGAACTTCTGTGCTCTCATTTTTAGGCTTTATTCAAATTTCTTGAGGAAAGAGATTGAGAGGTATGATACTCAATGATGCATAAAGGAATAAAAGGCAGTGCCAGAAAAGAAAGAAAGAAAGAAAGAAAATGATACCAACAATGTGATTCCTGATGGTTACATATGTGTTTTCATGAAGCTGGATAATAATCCAGTCTCACACTTCATCAACCATATGTAAACATTTAAGACCATCTATTACCGCAGCACTTATCAAATCATGCCAATAAATTAAATAATCAAGACTTGTAAAGAATGTCATGCCTGTTTTGCATGTCTACCACTAATTTTGCAATATTGTAATCTGCTCTACTACAACACTGTAACCTTCTCTGCTTTAATTATATTCCATTATTTGTTGTGCCTTCTCTGCTTTTTGAGCCCAGGTCATGACTGAAAAAGGACAGAAGGTCAGTTCACCAACCTGGTTAACATATGACAAATAAAATAAATAAAAATACATACATACATACATACAAGGGTCCCTATGAGTTGATCATGTTTTCAGAAACTAGAACTCCATATGAACAAGACAATATGATCGAGTTTTTGAAGACTTGAAGCTTTTGAATAGAGATTGCTGTACAGCGAGGCTCAGGAAATGTACCCTTTTCTTCACTGTAGTGTGATCTTGGAGTTGGAATATATAATTGGCAGGGGTTGTGGAGTGCATGGGGGGGTGCAAGGTAGATTTTTGTCGTTTTTTTTTGTTTTTCTTTTTCTTTTTCTTTTTTGATGTTTGAGATTTTGGAAGCTCAGACATATGGTATCTTCAATTTCTTTTGGAGTTTCTGAAAAGTCGATCATCTGACATAGCCCTACACACATATATACAGACAAACATACATACATACATGCATAAATGCATAAAGGACATTTCTAGGCAACACAGAGAAGCAAGCATGTATATACATACACACACACACACACACACACACACACACACACACACACACACACACACACACACACACACACACACACATATATTTATGAATATATATGGTCAGATACAGTGGATAACATGGTCACCTCTCAGCAAGAAGTTCTCAGGTTCAATTCTCAGCTGGAGTGCCTTCTGTGTGGAGTCTACATGTCTTCCTTGTGTTTGCATAGGTTTCCTCTGGGTGTAACGATTTTTCCCACATTCAAAAGACATACAGTAGATGAATTGGACACTCTGAATTGGCCATAGGTATGAGTGCGTGTGGGAGTGTGTGTGCTATGGAAGAACAGACGCGGTAGGGCTAGCCACTGGGTGGTGTGAACTTGAGCACAAGATGATTGTCACTGTTGAAGCAACACCTCAACCCCACATGCAAAAATGGGAAAAAGGACTGTGTATGAATGGATGGATGCATATATGCATATATACATAGCTTTTAACTGTTCTGTACAGATCCTGACAGACAATCAGTGGTAAAATGTGCATTAAGTTATCAGCTCTTGAATACCCTTTCTGTAAAACTGTTAAATCCTCCTATTACTTCAAAATTCATCAGAGTGTACAAAGATTACTTTGTTAGTGTAGCTAAATGCAGATGCTACTTCTAAGCAATTTAGTTTTTAGTGTAAACCTTCGAAAAGGTGGACCAACCTCTCCAAAAATGCTCTGTGATTCATGCACTTTACGGCAGATTGTTACCCTAGTACTCAAAGAAAACTCCCTTCATGCTCTGGTCTAGAAATGGTCCTTTTTCTTTTTTAATCAAGATAAGACCAGTTTACTTTAATAGCTATCTACTTCATTATACATTTAAAATATACATGTAATACCATATTATTTATGCAGTACCTATCATATGAAACATCATCCTGTCTTTTTCTAAATTACAGTCTGTGATAAGAATACTTTATAATGCTGTGTCTCCCTTAATATTTGTCATTGCGGAGAGAACATTCTTCATGTTTTCTTCCTGAGACCCAGGGCATACATCTGTAGCTAATTGTGAGGTGTTGCTTAGAACTAATCCTGACAGAGGTAATAGCTTCACTCTGTAATGTGTCCGATAATTAAAAGGAAACAGAGGTATTTATCTTCTGATGTGACAGAAGGGTATCCACTCCACCTATTCACTAACTTTTTTCTGTCAGCACTATATGTAATTTACCCAGTAGGCAGTTCTTCAACGTCACTTATATGTGGTATCAACCAAGTTCCTTGACCATCAGAAAGTCAGTCTTGTATAGAATGAACGATGAATAAGTTCAGGTTCATTAAGGTTGCTATGGATACTTACATACATTCATTTTAGGCTGCATGCTGTGATTTCTAGATGATATCAGTCAGTGAGAGTCACACTGCCTATGACTGGACCATTGTAGGCTGGATATTTCCTCACAGAAGAATAGACTTTGCTATTATTGTACTTTTGCATTTAGTTAGATCGAAAGTAGTCTCTTATCTTCTAGAAGTGCCACACTAGGCTGTGTATTATGTTTCCAGCAGTGTTATATATGCTACTTACATGCATGAGTATTGCATTGGCAGGAAGAGTAACATGCGATGGGACACACTGCCTTTGCAAAGGTAGCAAGTTTCAAACATACTATTATGTACATTAGTGTAAAGAGTAACAGACAAATGATCAGGAAAGCTGCAGTTAATGTGATAAGAAATAACCAATGGAACTGCTCATAAAGTTGTAAAGATGTGACTGGTTGAAACTTCAGTGAAAACGTCTGGTGCAAAAAATGTAAGGCCTACCACCATACTAAGGCAAGCTAGCTAGGTCTGGCAAATGATAACTCAGTAAGCGTAAGATCTTAGTAATGAAGCAACATAAGACAGACATGCTGCTAGCTCAACAGCTTACAAGTAAGCTACCAGAAATCTTTGTTCATACAACTAAAATACCCATGTATGATCTTTACTTCTTAAATGTGAATGTGAAAATGATGTTAAGAACAGTTTTGAAGTTATAAAATGTGTCAATTTAAATATTGTGGAATAATAATTTTTGGACATATAGTTGAGGTGCATATAACACTGAAGTAGATTATTTTGTTGTATGAAAAGGTTTAAATATAACTGAGGGAGAGAACCTTGTAACAGACTTTTCAGATCATTCAGCCATATGGATAGAGATACAAGAAAATAAGGAGTATATTAGATTGGAGAAACGAATAAAAAGAATAAAAGAGAAATTATGGGATGAAATTGGAAAGAAAATAAGTATGCAATTATGTAGAGCTCACATTTCCACTAGATTATATTATAAAAACTGGTCTGAGTAGTGGCTAGCTTTCAAAGAACACTATAAAAATGTTTTTAGAATGGCAGTCGTGCCACCACCAGTGGAGGGCCTGCAATGGAACAATCACTCTCAGCCACAGAGGAATTCCTGGTGAACCTAGGAACAACCAACAGCTCCCAGGCATCTATCATGCCATACATAATGGAGGTAGGTGCCACAGTGCCCACAGGAGTGGACCGTCCAGGTAAGCTTACTGCGTTCACCTGTGTAATACTGTACCAGTCATTGTGGCAGGCTGTACATAACAGTACACGGGTGCCATGTCTATCTGCATTGGGAGGGAGTTAGGGTTTATAAACATATGAGCACACATACTCAGAATGTCAGCAATACAGCCAGTATCACAGCAGCCACTGTACATGTGGATATATGCACATATTATCTTGTAGTGCTGCAACATTTGGTGGTGCTGACAATACCTCTCCCTCACCTTTTCATAGATCCATCAGGTGTGGCCCAAGTCCATGGTCCTGTACCTGGTAAGTGTGATACTGTTGTTTTAAGGATCATATATACCTAAGAAAGTTAAGGGCTGCCATGTTGCCCTATGTACAACTGTTGTGCTTAACCAGAGTAGGATATTTGTGTGTTCCATTCTGGAACAGTTAACTACAGTGCATAGTCTGGGTAATCACAGGTGTGTAATTGTATAAACATTAACACATTTGCACTTATAGTTATGAGTGACTATGCAGCCTGCTATACATGAGGCAAGTACTCCAAGATGCCAGTTCAAACACAACAGGGAGATGGTACATACCTGAGGCAGTGATACTACTGCTGGCATATCATTTTCAGTGTGGGTGCACTGGGTTTTATGTTTAGTTCTATCACATACACTGTTATATTGCATACCTCACAGGTGTATTGTACTGGCAATGTTAACTGGATGTAGCTGAAGTACATGTTATAATGGGCCTGACTTGTCTGTGAATGTTGTGAATTTGTCTTTTGTAAATGGGAGCAGAGATATGAAGATGTGGGACTTTTAATGCAGTTGTGGATCCTCATCTGTATGAGTCTGTGTGGATTACCATACATAATAGTGCTGGTAGTAATGTACTGATGTTGTTTTGCTTCTCACAGGTAACCAGGGGGATTGGAGTCTGTCCCCCTCACAACCTGATGTCAGTGTTTCATCGGATGCTGATGATGATGGTGGCCATAGTGTGACACAGGCAGGGTTGTTGGTGGCTGAATCTGTCTCAGAAGTCAACATCTCTCTTCTGCCCCCATTGTCACTACACACAGTCAGTATGCCCACACATACCCAGTCTGCAGAGGCCACAGATATTGGACAGTCAAGAGGGTGGTGACATTGAACAGGACAGTGTGACAACTATGGCATCAGTGAGTGTAGACACTGGCCATAGCCAGAGACCTGGTGAGGTCCTGCACAGGTGGATTGACAGAGGTGCTCATAGGAGGGCTGCTGTCCATCCACCACCTGTTGCTGGTATCACATCATGGGTCACTCTCCGCATGTTTCAGTCCATCATGGAGGCACAGGCATGTTCTAAACACAACACCAGATGGATGCTTAGGGTTATGGATGCAGGACGATCTGACATCTGTGACTACCTCCACTGCACTGGGGACACCCTGGATCAGTTCACTGCTGTAGTGGATAGTGGAATGAGACAGTGCCTGTCTTTGACCACACAATGTCTTTGCTGGAACATCTGGTTGGAGTTGGGCATCGGACATCTGGATGAAGGTCAGCAACGCCATCTGCTGGGAGTCCATGTGGCCATACACAATCATGCTCCCATAGTGGCAGTAACTACAGTGCTACAAAGGGTAGTCTGCTGTCCACACCATGATGTGGTAGGCCACAGCCCCAGGATTTTTCAGTCACCATCAGGTACTAGCACCACATCTGACCTTGGTCATGGTGGTGACAGTGCTACTCCTGGCAGAGCCAAATCACGTGTTCATGGCCAGAGATGGTGAACTGTCCACTCTACCATGTACAGTCCACAGCTGTCCAACATACACGCATGTAGACTAGCACTGGGCTTGACTGTGTACATGCACACATTCAAACAACACTGTCACATGCAGGTCACCAACAGACACACAAGGCACCTCGCCATGGGCCATCTAACCTGTCTGCCTTCCTGACTCACACACATGCTGTCACCTGTTTAGCACAGCCAAGGGCGCTGGGCCCACATCACATCCTGTGCATGTGATGATACCTGTGCCCCATCCCTGCCATCCATGCCATCGATGCAGAGAAATGCAAATATGTGTCTGATGCACAGGGCGACTATATTACTTTACATGTACTTGTGTAGTGCAATATTGTTTTGCTATGTCACTTGTGGGCCACTACACATATTGTATGCTGGCATGTGTCATGACTACACATCAAACTTTGTGTAACTTTGTTGCATGATGTTAGACTGGAGGTAGTGTTACTGAATGACAGGTATGTCATGGACCTGTGTATGTGTCCATTCCAGGAGTCAAAGGGGTTAAACAATGAACAAATGGTAGCAATGCAGTGGAAATTTTCACTCTATGGAATAATGTGCTTTTTAGCACAAACATTAAATATATTATAATGTGCTATATACCACGGTCTGCTAGTCATTGGCTTTGATAAATGGCAATACAGTGGCACATGATGGCATGACAGTACAGCAGAAATATGATGCCAGCAAGGTAAGGCAGTATACATGCATGGCTCCCTAGGTGCATATGTATATAGCAATGTATCAGGGACAATGGGGGCAGTCAGCATAATCATGCATTCATAATTTTTGACAAGGTCTACTACCCTCAATACATGTCGCCTGGGTTTTCTGAACATGCAAATCTATAAGGTGGCAGATATCAGTTATGCTTATGTGGAGGAGGGCAATTTAGAGGCCAGCAGCCCATAAAACGCATAACCATTGCAGGGAGATAGCCCATATCCTTAGTGTTGTAAGGGGATATATTTATACACACACACAAGTACACACAGAGTTGATTGATGTGAGATTAAAACCCCTACCTATCTACTATTACACATTACAGGTCACAGTACTTATCAGATCTGCCACTGAGTTTATCTGATATTATACTGAGAGCCAGTGCTCTTAAGGTGGATGACATCAACAGGCCTTGTAGAGGAAGACAGTTTAGTGGCCAGCAGCCAGTCACAGGGTCATAAAATGCATACCATTGCACATGGATAACCCATATGAGCATATTCATAGTACTGCAAGGGGATATAATTACACATGCACACACAGAGATAAGTTGGCCGATGTGAGATTAGAACCCCTACCTATCTACTATTATACACTACAGCTTGCAGTACTTATCACATGCACCACCGAGTTGATCTAATATTAGACTGTCAGCTAACACCTTTAAGGTGGATATGACATCAGCAAGCCTTGTAAAGGATGTCAATGTAGAGGCCAGCAGCTAGTCATAGGGCCTTAAAATGCATAACCATTGCACAGATAGGCATGTCTGTAGTGCCTCAAGAGAATATATTTACATATACGCTCACACACATGCATGCACACACACACACACACACACACACACACACACACACACACACACACACACACACACACATCGGCTGAAGGGAGATTAGAACCCCTATCTATCTACTATTACACACTACAGCTCACACTACTTATTGCACATGCCACAGCTAATGTCTGTTGTATATGTAGATGCAGGCACAATGCTTACCGAGTATGTGAAGTGGCCTTTTGTTAGACATAATGTGTTGCCTGCAGAGTGATATTGCTTGGTACAGTTATTGTATCTAGTGTCCTAGGTGTGAGATAACTGGTAATATCCCTTCTATGCATGTACAATTACCAGTATGGCCATATATGGCTGTTTGCAGTTTGATAGGCAGACATGTGGCCAGGGACTATATGGCCGGTCCAAGGCATGTGTTGCAACCATTATACATTAAACCACCTGCTCACCTGTGTCTGTCTACAGGGTGACATTTTGCAGGCACATGGGTCTGTGGGTGAGTAGATTATGCACTGTTGCAGCCTTGGTCTGGTTCCATCGGACAACTGTTGTGATGTGTAAGTGCAGATAACCCCAGCATTCTGGGGTATGTGGAGCCATTCATACCTGCTGATTGCTTTTGTAATACTGCCAGAAATGTGCCCAGGACCTGCCTGCTCCATTCATCCTCGCTTTGCTCGGACTTCACTCTGCTCCCCTACCACCATTCCCACCCACTCCTGCATCCATTACCTTTATAGTTCCATAGTCTCACCCTCTCATTACAACCTCCAATCATATTCACGTACCCATATACACTCACCTCTATTCTATCACCTCTACACCCCACCCAGTTCTCTTCAACCTCCTCTCAGTTTACTCACACGCCCCCACTGAAACACTCCCACATCTGCCTTCCACTGTAGTTATACATCTTCCATCATCACTATCATATCTAACATGACCACTAATATCACACCTCTTAACACAAACAGAACCAAGTTTTACCTGTTGTCTACTATAGCAATTAACTAACTACTTCTACTGTTAGCCACTCTCATCCTATTAACAATTGCTTCTTGTGTAACCTCCTATCATTCTATTCTCAACAACCCTCCCCCTTTCCATACAACCTCAAACTCCTATCAACCACCACCCAAACCAGCAAATATCCCCATATGTAGTTCCATTTTTAATAACTCCACATTAAGCCAAATATTTCACTACATTCTCAACCCAGCTTACCTTGTTTGTCCCAAGAATACTATAAAAACATAAATAAGTGCCTAAAATTAGTGTTATACATAGCCTTAAAGCTAAGCCTTAGTGGGGACATACATCCAAACCCTGGCCCAGCTACTAAGCCTGTCAACTCAGTCTCACAAAATAGTACACAATCTAAAAACGGACAGGCTCCAATCATTCCTAATAGAGACAAAACAGATATTCTAATAATGAATATTAGTATAAGGAGTGTGAACAACAAAATGCATGACCTACATGCCAGCCTATCCCTTTACTTCCCTGACATCATACTTCTCACTGAAACCTGGCTAAACCATACTATCTCCAGCAATTAAATATTTCCCCCAGGTTATAACATCATACGTACAGACAGAATAAATAAAACAGGTGGAGGAATAGCCTTACTCTTCAAAAATCACTTCTCAATAGAAATAGTAGATGAAACGTTTACACACCTAACAATTTCTGAAGCAATATTTGCCAAATTGAATGCCAACCCCAGAAAACACATATACATAATAGGTATCTACATCCTACCAGGCAACAATATCAAGATACTAGAAAACTTCTTACAATCGTGCAACAAAACCCTACCCCAGGAAACACTCATTATGGGTGACTTTAACATAGACTGGTTAGACTGCAACTCCCCTAATCCAAAAATTTGTATTAACCTACATGTATTCTCTCAACTCATTCAAGCACCCATTAGAATTAACAAGCCATCTAACAAACACTTCACTCTAGACTGGATACTAACAGATAGGCCAGCCCTCTATCCCCACTCCGGTTGTCTATCAGATACTCTCAGCGATCACTTTCCTAGATAGTTAGTCAGGAAATATACAAACCCAACTAAACGACCAATACTCTTACAAATGCGAAACAAAAAACACCTAAACCTCAGTAAGCATATTGATAAACTTAAACAGAGCAATTGGACACCTTTGAAACAGCTACCACTACAGGAAGCTGTTGACTATTTCAACTCAACCTTCCTCTCCATACTAAATTCTCAAGACCTCAGTAAATTTATACAGGTAAAATCTAACTATGCCCCATGGCTAAAAAAGGAAACATTAACACTCCTTAAAGCCAGAGACAAGGCATGAGTTAACTGTACTAAAACAAAGTCCCAACCTAGCTTTCCAATCCTACAGGGAACTTAGAAATAAAGCAAAGAGACAGATTAAACAAGACAAGATAAACTACTACTCAGAAACACAAACCAACCACCATAAAAACCCACAAAAAGTCTGGTCTACAATAAATAATATACTTTAACCAGGCAAAATCAATACACCCTGACTCACTATCACAAATAGTTCAGAAAACATCACTACTCAATTTAATAAATACTTTCCTGAAACTATCTTAACAATATCCAAAAAACAAACTCCCCCTCCTTTCAAAACTACTACTATGACACCCATTATTAACACAAACTTCACCCTACAACCTGTAGCAAAAAACACAATCAAAAAATTACTGATGAGGCTAAAACCCACAACACTGGCAGCAGACAACTTACCTGCTGAATACCTAAAGTTAGCAGCAGATGGTATAGCCTATCCTATATCAATATTAATCAACTGGTCCATAGCAAAACAGCAAGTCCCTCCCATTTGAAAAACCTCCTACATAATACCCTTACATAAAGGTGGCCCCTCGACTGATTTTGCTAACTATCGACCAATAGCAATATTATCCCCACTGTCTAAAATGTTAGAGAGGGTCATTCATATGCAAGTTACTAACCACCTGACTACCAATAATCTTCTAACTAACATGCATGGCTAGCATGGCTTTTGACCATTCCATAGTACAACTACTGCACTAATGTCATTTGCTATCACTGTCAATAGTCAAAGGAACAATAATAGCTTTGTATCTTCTATCTTTCTTGACCTATCAAAAGTTTTTGATATGGTTTCTCATACAAAACTCCTACAAGTCCTCTCTGAACTAAACTTCTGTAACTCTACTCTTGCCTGGTTCCAAGATTACTTGACTGGTCGCCAGCAAGCAGTCTCCTGGCAACAGTTCTTATCCGCCCTGTTACTTGTAACCCTTGAAGTCCCCCAAGGCTCTATCTTAGGATGACTTCTTTTTTCAGTATTTACCAATAACCTCCACTTGTCATCCCCCCAGGCCTCCCTCATACAATATGCAGATGACTCAACAGTCATATGTGCTGCACCCTCACTACCTGAACTTCAGATTCTAACACAAAAAGCCTTTCACTCAGTAGAATCCTGGCTCACTAACAATCAACTAATCTTAAATCCCAATAAAACCAAACTTTTGCTATTCCATCCTAATAACTCTGTCTCCCCCACTTTCACATTTCAGATCTCCTCACTAAATAACACTAGTATATTTCCAGGGTCTATATTATAACATTGAAGTTTCAAACCTTTGAATGTTCAAATATTGAACCCTATTACGCGAAAGTTGAAAATATCGAAGCAACAGAAAACCACATTTTTTCCAAGGGAAAGAATTTGGTTGTCCATTTCTGTTGCTTCGGTATTTTCAGTGCTGTGGTGGAAAGTTAAGGGTCGGGTTCAGGTAAGTGTGCGATTGAGCACGGGTTAGGGTAGTTAGGGTAGTTAGGATTAGGGTGCGGGTAAGGTATGTGTGCGATTGTATGGACGTGAGGGTTAGGGCGGGTTAGGTGAGTTAGGGTTAGGGCGCGGGTTAGGTATGTGTGTGATTGTGTGGACTTGAGGGTTAGGGCGGGTTAGGTGAGTTAGGGTTAGGGCGCGGGTCAGGTAAGTGTGAGATTGTGTGGACGTGAGGGTTAAGGTGGGGTAGGTGAGTTAGGGTTAGGGTGTGGGTCAGGTAAGTGTGCGATAGTGACATACCTTAGGGTTAGAGTTTGGGTTAAGGTAAGTGGATAGTTAGTGGTGTGTGTATAGTTTAGTGTAGGGTTAGGTGTAAGATTTTAGGTATATGTGTGTGGATTGCTGTTTGTTTGGTGTGCTTGTGTTGTTTGCATGTGTTTTGGAACAAATAATTTTTTTCCCTAGGAAAAAATTTGCTGTTCTGTATGTTCGATGTTTTTAGCTTTTGCGTAATAGGGTTCAATATTAGAACATTCGAAGTTTTGAAACTTCGATGTTCTACTATAGACCCTATTTCCATCTACTCACACCAAACTTCTAGGAGTAGAAATTGACTACAAACTTAAATCTGATATACACATTTCCGAGACTATAAAAAAAGTACATGAAAAACTCGGTACACTGTATAGGAACAAACACTACTTAACAAAGAATACCAGGATTGCCATTGCCCAAACCCATTTAATATCCTCCCTGCTGTATGCAGCTAACATACTAACAAACCTAAAGAAATCAGAGATACAAAAACTTGAATCCTGTTACAATAAAATCACCAGATATGCAGCAAACTATTCAGCTATATCCCACTATTGTATCGCTCACAAGTAACTTAAATGGTTAGAGTTCTCCCAACTCCTACATTACATTCAGTTAACAATGGGCCACAAAATTCTAACAAGCCTTGAAAAAATTCCCGGCCTAAAAACCCTAATACAACCTTATACTACTACCAGATCATTCCCTCTTCTCTAACCACATAGGAAAAATCTGGAATGCACTGCCAAAAAATACTACTACTGCCACATCCCTAGCTCAGTTTAAAACTACTCTAAAAACTCACCTCCTATCCAGGTGGTTGTGTCCCTGTTCTGCCCCTGATTAACTTTGCTGTCACTATCTCCAGGCCTACCACTATCTCAGCATAAGGAAAAGACTCTATACTCTTGTTGCCTTCAGTTACTATTCCTGCTATCTATATGATCTATACTTTCACTATCTTTATTCCTAAGATCACACAAGCACTGACTACACCAGGATTTTTATTTCACATTGTATTATACGTAACCGTAGTTGGTTCATTATCCTATCATACTAAGACAATCCACTGAAGTATTAACTGTTTGAATATTATGTTAGAAAATACCTAATGTTGTGTTTAAACAGAACTATCTTACATTTGCTTAAATGTACCCTATATTGCACTGTCTTTTACTGTTACTTGTGTATTGCACCACTGTTTATTTTTCTGTATTTTACTGTATTTTTCTATGTGGAGCTTTTTTCCCTGGGCCTCCTCTGAAAAAGGACATGTGCCCAGTCGAACTATCCCAGTAAACAAATGTAAAATAAATAAAAACAAAAATACATCCCCATACTTATCTATATTAATGTGTATAACAGGGATGTCTCCTTAACTGTTGTTGTGTGTGTATGTTATGTAAATGTGTTATCCAGATATATGTGGAGTGTCTATGTATCATTGTACTTTGTATAGCTATATACATATATCTTATCATATATATATATATATATATATATATATATATATATATATATATATATACATATATGTATATACATATATAGATACACTAATCAAGCACCAGAAGAGACAGATATGTATACATAGCTGTATGTATGTATAGACGTATTTCCACATAGCAGGTCTTTGGGAAGAAGAGGCAACAGACTTTGGCTCAAGTTAGCTAAGTGTAGGAGCATGCCCAGTGTGACTGTCAGTACTTACAAGGTGACTCCAGGCCAGAGCTATCTGTACTTCAGTCCGGGATTATGTGTGCTGCAGGCCATTGGCTGCTGCACCTGTTTTCACAGTACAGCACTTCCCTGATATTGTCTAAGGCATTCCCCAGCTGTTTGCTGACCTTAATATGTGATTCACACCTCAACTGTACAAATATTCACAGAATGTCCTAATTTTTGCCTCATATTTTTGGTCAGTTTTTCATAACATTGTGGTTTTCAGGCATATTAGTGGCACATCATTAGCCTGAGGAATGGAGAAAAAGTGTTTTGGTACCGATTTTTAAGAATAAGGGTAATGTGCAGAGCTGTAGTAACTACAGAGGGATTAAATAGATCAGTCACAGCATGAAGTTATGGGAAAGAGTAGTGGAAGCTAGGTTAAGAAGGGACGTGATGAATAGTGATCAGCAGTATGGTTTCATGCCGGGAAAGAGCACTACAGATGCAATGTTTGCTCTGAGAGTGTTGATGGAGATGTACAGAGAAGGTCAGAAGGAGTTGCATTGTGTTTTTGTAGACTTAGAGAAAGCATATGACAGGGTGCCTAGAGAGGAGTTGTGGTATTGTATGAGGAGGTCAGGAGTCTCAGAGAAGTATGTAAGAGTGGTACAGGATATGTACGAGGGTAGTGTGACAGCAGTTAGGTCTGCGGCGGGAGTAACAATTGCTTTTAAGGTGGAGGTGGGGTTACATCAAGGATCAGCTCTGAGCCCTTTCTTTTTTGCAATGGTGATGGACAGTTTGACAGATGAGATCAGACAGGAGTCCCCGTGGACTATGATGTTTGCAGATGACATTGTGATCTGTAGTGAGAGTAGGGAACAGATGGAGGAGTCCCTGGAGAGATGGAGATATGCTCTAGAGAGAAGAGGAATGAAGGTCAGCAGGACTAAGTCAGAATATACATGTGCGATTGAGAGGGAGGATAGAGGAATGGTGAGGATGCAAGGAGTAGAGGTGGCAAAGGTGGATGAGTTTAAATACTTAGGATCAGTAGTTCAGAGTAACGGTCAGTGTGGAAGAGAGGTGAAGAAGAGAGTACAGGCAGGATGGAGTGGGTGGAGAAGAGTGTCAGGAGTGATTTGTGACAGACAAGTACCAGTAGGAGTGAAAGGGAAGGTCTACAAGAGGGTAGTGAGACCAGCTATGTTATATGGGTTGGAGACAGTGGCATTGACAAAAAGGCAGGTGTTTGAGCTGGATGTGGCAGAGTTAAAGATGTTAAGATTTGCACTGGGTGTGATGAGGGTTGACAGGATTAGGAATAAATATATTAGAGGGTCAGCCCAGGTTGGATGGTTTGGAGACAAAGCCAGAGAGGCAAGATTATGTTGGTTTGGACATGTGCTGAGGAGGGATGCTGAGTATATTGGGAAATAAAATGCTAAGGATGAAGCTACCAGGTAACAGGAAAAGAGGTACAGGAAATAATGCTAAGGATGAAGCTACCAGGTAACAGGAAAAGAGGAAGGCCTAAGATAAGGTTTATGGATGTGGTGAGAGAGGACATGCAGGTGGTTGGTGTAACAGAGCAAGATGCAGAGGACAGGAAGAAATGGAAACAGATGATCCGCTGTGGCGACCCCTAATGGGAACAGCCGAAAGAAGATGATGATGATCATTAAAGATTTAAGTTAAAATATAATGACAGACATTTCAGCTTCAGACTCCATACACATCTGGATATTCATGCTAATGCAAGACCTATTGTTCAATCAACTGTCTAATTTGTAAGAGCAATATTTAAATGTTCCTATTTTTGGGCCTTTGTCCCACTTTTATTTATGGCTTTGCCCAGATATCTTGCTCTAAGAGGTTGAGAGATATGATGTGACTGGGGTGCAAGATGTAACACCACACACAGGGTGACAGTCTGTATACCTCTCACTGTACAGGTTTTTGCAGAATGTCCAGCATTCCGCCCCATATGTCTGCTCTGTTCTTCATACAGTTGTGGTTTTCTGGTACTATACTGTACAATGCAGTCACTGAATTGTTGTAACTACTGACACATTTAAGTGACGACCTTTACATCCTGCAGCTAATCTGACCTGTTGCAACTTGCTGTTATACTAGCCACCTTCTAGGTTACTCAGAACACAGGGAATGTCTGTCTGTAGTTTTGGCCCTTTGTACTGAATTCTCTCTGGCTCTGTCCAGCTTTCTTGCAGTAACACATTCAGGGGTTATGACAATCTGTAAGAATACCACCATATGTGTACCTCACATCCAAAAGATGTAGATAGTGCCTGATTCAAACAATCAATGCCATCACCCATGCTGATGTCCCTAGCCCAGTGAGCCACACCAGTCACCAGACAGAGAGGTTTCATTCCTCACACTATCAACAGCATACAGACATACATTGTCACCTCTGAATTATGTGGAAATACAATGTGTGGCCAGGTTCTATGTCACAGCCTTGGAATTGTCTGGTCTGCTGATATATCATTGCAGATGTACTGTTACAGCATTTGTATGGGAACACTGATGTGTTGGGTATGGGGGACAACCACTCCATGCTCTGCTGGCATACACAGTCATGCAATTATTCTGTGACCCCCACTGCTTGGCATCTTCCTTGAAAAATATAGTGGGGTTTCCAGGCATGTGGCCTAGTGAATATTATGGGGTACATTCTATTGGACAGAGTACCTGTTGTCCCAAATGGCTGTTAGATCTCAGCAAGTAGCCCAGTAGCTCACTATATTCCCTTGCATACACGTGGCAGGTCTATACATTTGCTACCATATTCTATTACCCCTTACAAGTGGTGATTAACTGTGTGACTTACCTTCCGAATGCAACAGTTGACAGACCTGTAGTTCAGGGCTAACTCTGTCTGATGCATGCAGTCCATAGCCAATACATGGTGAGGTACAGTTTGTGTGGGCTGGCTGGCATCATTTTTACTAATATGTATGTGAGTCGGAGTAATGTGTCAATCCCTGGGGTCCTAGGTTGTCAGTGCATGTGCTATGTGTTGTCTGTTGGCCAAGGTGAGGGCATACTGGCGCCTACATCTGCCTACAGGGGCAACCTCAGGGGTTTCCTCCTCTGAGTCACCATGTGGGTGTGGCTGTGGTGACCTAGGCACTGGTGTGGGGCTGTGTATCCCTCCCCTTTGCTGATCCTGCTGCAGCTGTTTCCACAGGGTCATATTTTGTAGCATGGCACATACTGTGAGCATGTATTGACATGTGGCTGGAAGGTACTGCAGGGCTCCACCAGATATATTGAGGCACCGGAACCGTGACTTCAGTGGTCCAAACACATGCTCTGTGATGTTCTTAGTCTGTGCGTGTGCCTCATCATGGCATTCTTTGGTGATTGTGTGTGCATTTCTGGTGGGTGCCATCATCCATGATTCCAGTGCATAGCCAGCATCCCCCAGTAAATGGCCATGTGGGATGTCCCCCCTAGTGAACATCTGGTACAGCTGTGATGTGTGCCAGACATGGAAGTCATATTAACTGCCAGGGCTGCCAGCACACACATTCAAGATAATGCCCTGGGCATTGCACACGACCCGGCAGTTGATGGAGTGACACCCCTTGCGGTTGACATAGATTCTACCCTCCTCACCAGGTTGTGCCTTGATGTGTACATTAGTGCAGTCTATGGCACCCAGTACCTAAGGGTTGCATGCTACATGGTAGAAGTGTTGCATACTGCTGGCCCTCGCCTCAGGGATGAGGGGAAAATAAATCTGCTCACTGGCATGTGATAGCATGGCATCCAAGAACTGGTAGAGATCTCTGGATGCTGATGCCTGTGAGGCCCCCATCATATCCTCAGTTGGTCTTTGGAATGTACCCGTATATAGTATCCTAAGAGCTAAACATATCTTTTCTTCCACTGGGATGGGTTCCCATCTGTTGGCTCTGGGTCTGAGTTGAGGTCGACAGAGCTCAGTGAGTTCTTATAGTATGTCCCTGTCCACCCTGTAGCACTCTACAATCTCCAGCTCATGCAGCCCCTGAAAGGTTACCCTGGGCCTGAACACTCTTCTCCTTCTCAGTCTGGGCTTATTGTCAGCATTATCATCTTTACTGACCTCAGCCTCAAGCACACACAGATGTAGCAGAGCAGCAGCAGCCCCTAGCATTTTGTCAGTTAAAATTCCCAAGTGTGTTCTCCAATGGTGCAGAGTATGGGGGTGAAATCAGATTGTAGGGTTTCTTCAACCTTTATAGTGCTCTACTATAAGTGCAACCTTTGTGATTGGCTATGTATGATGCATTCCACCTGCCAAGTACATCATTAAGGACTGTTAATGGCCCTAGTTCAAGTGGAACAGGGGTCATCAGTAATTAAGGCATGATTGCCTTTCACAGCCAATTTTTTTTTAACAGCTTTCCTCGCTCAACACTGCAGTGCACTGTGCAAACACCTGCCATGAAGGTAAATAATGCTCAGTAGTCACTGCTCACCACCCCATGAAAGGTCACACTCAGCACAGCGGTGCACCATACAAACATATTCAAACCCACTGAAACATGCGCAATGAAGATAAACAAAGCTTAGCAGACAATGTACATGCCCCCCTGCTGAGTTCAGTGGCATGCCACACAAACAGGCACCGCTGTGCTCCAATAAGCTTAAAAGAGTGCAGACACACCCCCTTTTGCTATCAGCTTCCTTTTCTGTGGACACCAACATGGTTCAGTGCCTACACGGAAGGGATCTGCGTACATGGATACCCATTTGTGCTATTCAGTAACCCCAGCTCATTTGCATAGAGATCCATGTACACAACTTAGGAACTACACAGTTCCAGGCCTTGCCTCATTACCAACCACAGCAGTCTACCATTCTGCATACTCCACGCAGGGTCCTATAATGCATTACTGTCACATACTAATGACTTTCATTTTTTACACTTTTTAATTTTTTTTTTCTTAGCAGCATGTTTGCACACTGCAGAGCACCACACAAACATAACCTGATTATAAAAAAAAATATTATTTTAAATTATGTTCCATTAGGTTTTGGACACACAGTGGATAGTTATGCAGGGTCTATATTACACCATTGAACGCTTAAATAAGCAAACGATGATTAAGCGACCCCAGGTAAGTGAAAGCTTACGATGTCAAAACCTCAGAACAGCGATTATTTTCCCTTGGGAAAAAAAATCGCTGTTCCAAAAAAAAAAAAAAAACCTTTAAAACATTACATAAAGTGGGGGTCTTCACCTCCCACACCCCCCTACGTAAATATACAAACTCCAAGATTGCACTAGAGTGCTGAAAACAGCAAAATAACGGAAGTGGCCAAGCAAATTCTTTCCCAGGAAAAGAATTCGCTTAAAAGTCACTTTGCTATTTTGCCTTTTCGTTCTTTTATGTTCGATCAAGATGCATTCGACAGAATGCATCTGCAATCATGTAATAGGAACCCATTTTGCACATATCTGTGTCTGGTATGCTATTTCTGTCCTTCTTACTGCACTTTATAACCCCTGTTATCTGTTTAACAGCCTGTACATTCAATTTTTCCGTGTACATTTCAGATACCAAAACGGGTGCTGCAGGAATACCTATCTGCTTGCTGGATCACTCTACCACCCTCATTTGCATGCAGTTCACCTGCTTATGAGGCCACAGACACTTCCATGTTGACGTGCTTGTGCATGCCTTTCAGCTCTGTTTACTGGATCGCAAACCCGTTTACCTTCATGTAAGCAGTGTGCCACTATGCCTACATGGAAAATAAGTCTAGGTAGGCTTTATTAAATTCCACCCAAACTCTTCTTTAAAGTTATGAATCGGTGGTTAAATGAAGGTCATATGTATAAAGATTTGTGCAGTGGTATACTTAAATAGTATGGAAAAAGGAAGACAAAAATAAAATTGAAAATTGGAGACTTATTGTATTGATCAGTGCAAATTATAAAATTTTTATGAAAATAATTCAGAAGAGAATGGAAATTAAAATAGAATGTATAATGGAAGATAGTACATATAGTTTACAGGGAAAAGAATTTCAGGAAATAGCAATAGCAAGAGAAATTGTGGATGATTTTATAAACAGGGCTGCTGAAACCAAAGTCCTGATAGAAGATTTAAACAAAGCATTTTATACAGCACAACTTGAACTTTTGTGGACAATTATGGAAGAGTATAACATTAGTGAGAAAACTGAGGACGTGGGTGTTCTGCATACAATAAAAATAAAATACAAGTTTTAATGAATGAATGGTTAAGCAAAGAAATAGATGTAAAGAATGGCATATGTCAGGGATGTCCTGTAAGTAGCATATTAGTTGCTTTGGTTATGAATGCATTAGAGAAGTAAATTTGCATATGAAAGGTACTATATATATTATTAATGAAGGAATAAATGTTCCGGTTCTGTTTACTATACAGATGATATTATATATTAAACTAATACTTTGTTGTCTAGATGAAAGAAGTTATATGTTATATACTTCAGTGGTTAAACATAATAGGCGTTACATAGAATAAAGAAGAAAGTAAAAGATTTGATAATATATTTATGATAGGAGGAGTAGCTTTTTTGATTATTTTACATTGTGTGGACCATTTGGAATGAAAGGATAAATTAAATCATGTTTAGTGGTAAATGATAATGGAAACTAGCAATAATTTTGAGAAAAAATAGATAGCGGTTGTGGAAAAAGGAGTGGAAGTCAAATAAAGATAATGAAGGTAGAAGTTTAACGTAATAATGAAACACTAGATATTTATGATTGTATGACAATAATGGAAAGGAATGGAAACTGTACACTTGTGAATTCTAAATATGTATGTTTGAATATAGTATTTTAAATAATATTTTAAATAAAGAAGCCTAACTCTTTTCCCTAAGTGCCATAAGATCCTTTACATCCACCTAAGCTACCATCATCTCAGGCAGATGGGGTCTCGGTTTAATGTCTTATCTGAAATAAGGCACATTTAGAGTGCAGCATCCACTTTATACCACCCCCTTTATGTTACACTGCAGTATCAATGATCCATCAACCTAGTGTGAGAATAGAACCTACAGCATTCTGCACCAAAAGTGATTATGCTACCGGTTTTGCCCATGACACTGCTATATCTATATATGTATTTTATGTATGCAGTACTAGGATCAATTATCTAGGGTGCAAGTACCAGATCTCAAGGACGAAAAAGAGCAGCACCCAAAATCAACAGCATACAATAACTTATTTTACTACATGAACACTCTCAATGATACACTGATGATGCTCTGTTTAGAATGAAACCTGATATGCATTTTTAGTACTTAGTGTTTGTGGAATAAAAACATTTATCATATTGAATAAAAGCTAAGCAAATACCAATGCATCAGAAACAAACTGTTTGAATCATTACAGTCAAAATACTAGGATGGACTTTAACATGAGACCTGCAGAGGAGAATAGCCAAAAGCTGATGTGCACACTACTCTGCATAACTGTGAATTAGGCTTTAGCATAAGTCCATAAAGAAGAGTACAGGTCTGCTACACTGGATTTAATCAATTGTGCATGGATGCTTTATCTGTAGTCACTCATGCTTTGAACAGTTGCATGTAAAGCATTTATATCTATATGTATATATATATATATATATATATATATATATATATATATATATATATATATATACATATATATATATATATATATATGTATGTATATATATATATATATATATATATATATATAAATAAATATATATATATATATATATATATATATATATATATATATATATATATATATGTATATATATATATATGTATATATATATATATATATATATATATATATATATACATATATATATATATATATGTGTATATATATACATGCACACAAATACATGTGCATGCACACACATATAGATATATATGTGTACATACATGCACACATACACACATGTACTATGATACACTTGCTACCTCTGAGTCAAAGTCAGTGTGATAATACATAAGAAACCCATTTTTAAGTAAAATCACTTTGCATGTACAGTCCCTGAATTTGTGTTTTTTTTTACAAGTCTGTTATATTTAATAGAGTAAACCTTGGTGTCTATGAGGAAATAACTCTAATAGCTGAAGATTTACACAGTAACATTTCACTCAAGGAGCTCATAACAGTCCCTGATCTCAGTTCTAAAGTCTCATCCTTACTGTCATTTGAAGACACTTTCCCAGAAATGTGTCACATCTTAAACATCTCAAGGGTCAGTCTGTCTCTTGGAAAAAAACTGATGAGGAAACGTCAACAAATGTCTGTGATCTTATCTATACAACTGAGTGCCCCTTGACTGAATAATTTTAGACCTCACATGCTGCCGATGTTCCAGCACTGTAATTTTAGTATTCACACACTATAATTAGAAAATTCTGTTTAGCTCAAAACTCTTTATTCATCATCATTCCAGCTCCAGTTCCAGCCTTGATCTAATAAGTCCCATAGATGAGCAGTTGTATCTGACAAATGTGAGAGGAATTTGGACTAGTATCACACTGCTTCTTAAAAACACATTCATGAGGATTTTTCTGTTGGAGTTTGCACGTTTACAATTAATTTTGCCCTTAATATCTATGACCATCCTGTCAAAAGCCATGTTACCTAAATTAATTTGCAGTTTGCACCTGTAGAATGCTAACACTGATAGGCAGCACTTTTGACAACATCATTGCTAGGTAGCATGCATATTCACAACATGACACATGCATGATGCAGGACATGTGCACTCAATGTATTTACTTCCTCATTTGTAAAACATAATATTTAAATAATACAGATAACTGTGTGATCTGGTTCTGCTAATGACGATTTCCTCTATTAGCATATATATATATATATATATATATATATATATATATATATATATATATATATATATATATATATATATATATAGGTCCTGCATCTGTACATATTGTAGGAGGATTTCTCTATATAGAAACACAGAAGTCTCCCATATAGAGATGGTGGACTGCTCTGTCTGTTGCTGTGCTGACCAATAGATTGAGAGCTGGCTGCTGAGTACTGGTCAGGTCTCTCTCTATGTTTGATGAAGCTGTTTGACTGCCAGCTAGGAGGCTGGAGACTGCTCTGCCTGAGGATGTTCTGGTACACTATTAGGGACTGGTGGGCTACTTGATCTAGTCAACAGCTAAATGAAAAAGATGCAGCACTGGATATAGGTCATATGTATCACAAAATACACAGTCCAAATCAAAATAAATGACCACCACAGCTGAATAAATATGAACTTTAATATCAAAACAAGGAACAAAAGATTTGCGCTTCCATGATACACAGATAGCTTCTTCAGACCAAAATACATTTTAAAAAACATGCCTTTTTAAAACTTAAAATTCCAATCAAAATCAATGTATGATGCTAAAACACTGACAGCCTATCCCACAGTAAGTGACCATATTCTCAGAAGTATGTATCTTGTTGGTAGAAGTTCTTCCTAACATTCATGAAACACACACCTCACACATTTCCACTATCAAAATGTGGCGACTTGTGTGGCCTTATTGGTGTGATAGATAGATAGATAGATAGATAGATAGATAGATAGATAGATAGATAGATAGATAGATAGATAGATAGATAGATAGATAGATAGATAGATAGATGAAGCTCTGGCTACAACCCAGACAACCCGAGTTTGACTAGCATCTCAGGAACTTGCAGGTTCAGACAGGAATGCCCATCCTATGGAAGAGGTGTGTTGGTTCTTGCCAAGCATGTTCCATGACTCCAGTAACAGGACTCCACCGGGAAGTAAAATTCTTCATGCAGAAGGGGGGGGTGCTGAGTAGGGAGGATTTGGACAGGGATGCTCATGTCACTGATAGTAGCCCATGCTGGGACATGTATGCATACATGGACTGGAAGGGCATAGACAGCACTCATGGTGAGTTGAGTAATCACATCATCATTGAGGATGGGGTTTAGATTCATAAATGAAAAAGGAAGACAGCACAAAGCACTTCATGGATGTCTTGATGGTGCCATACAGGCTTCATATTCAACATTCACTGAGGCAAAAAATACAGTAAAAAGAAAGGGACTTGCATTGCCCCTTTACAAGTTGTTGAAGCTTTAAGAACAGGCACAAGTGCCATTCTAGTGAATGTGCATATACAGCCAAGTGTGGTCTCAATCACTATGTGCTCGATCAGTTTGCACAGTTAATGGCAGCATTCCACTGATCATTTTTTTTTTGTAACAAGATGGCCATTGACAAGGAAGTTGTGATACAAAGATGTAGAGACATTTACAACAGCATACACCTTGCATGCTTCTGACTGTAACAATTAGCTATAAGAGGTGCCATTGGTAACATAGAGTACCTTTAAAACTTAAAGTAAAAACAGTGCAGGTACATATGGAACACCTAGACGTAACTGTAAAGATTAAGCCTACAGAAGACTGAGCCTGCAGAAGAGGTTAACAGTATTTTAACTCATGAAGTGTCAAAGAGATGACACTCCACAATGACATTTTGTTTTGTCCAGTTTTAAACCCTGGGACCTCTGTCTATCTATTAACCTAATCAAGCACGTCCTTGGTTACATCTCATACCAAAATGTCATCAGTTATATTTTAGAGTTAATTCTAAGCTTTCATTCAAATCAGCTACTGGTCTAGGAAAGAATTATAGGTCCAAAGAAGTGCCAAGGTGTAGTTTCTGAAATCTGCATCTACTAACTAATGTGTTAATGGTACATAGCTTTGAACTTGCTTTGTCAAACTTGATTTGTTAAAACCTTGACTAGCATCTGGCTCAGAAAAGAATTTTGCATTGAGCATAGTAGCAATCACTTCTTCTGCTCCCTTATAAAGTCAATGTACTCTCAGACTCCATTTTGTCAAGGTCTTGTGGATCTAAATACATTCTGACTTTATCTTACTTTAGGAGTTAAAATACTGTTAACCTATTCTGTAGGCTCAGTCTTTTGAACAGTTATGTCTAGCTGTTCCATGTGCGTATGTACTTGGCACTGATTTTGCTTTATGAATTATAGTAACCTATGGTATCATCAGCATATCCTCTAACACTAAAGTAATGCATGCCTCTCAACCTCTTAGAGCAAGAAATCTGGACAAAGATAAAAATAATGGGGGGAAATGAAGGCCCAAAAATAGGGACAGTTTTTAAAATTGCTTTTATGAACTTAGAAAGTTGATAGACTAACATGTTTTGTATTAGTGTGAGTTATTTGAAACTCAAATGTCTGCCATTATTTTCTGACCTAAGTTTTCAGTGATTTGCCAGTGATCTGCCAGATAAACCACAGTTTTATGCGAAGCAGGCCAAAAATACAAAGCAAAAATATGAACATTCTGCAAACATCTGGACAGCTGAGAGGTATGAGTGATATTTGGTTATTTTTCTAAGCACAGTTCAAGGCCCAATATTACTCAGTTTGTTCTTTGAGCAAAAAGAGTACAAAAGTAGATTCTTGTTGCTTGCAGTTTAACTCTTTGCTTCTAAACAAAGGCTTAGACATTATATTGTACTTCTCTAGTATCAAGCCTTCTCTGACTAATTTTCTTTATCATTCATTTTATCAATTTTTATTGTTTTGTAAGCCCTGGTTCTGACTGAATTTTACACCATTTTCTTTTTTTCTCAAATTTTTTTTTTATTTCTCAAATACATTTGAATGAATTCCATTGTATTTATACATAACATCTTAAATAACTATGTATACTATTTACATTAGCCTGACACTATAACAGATCTTAATGTATACAGTTACTTTATAAATATGTCCAATCCATTATCAGTGTCTGATCAATTATTGTATAGTGTCAATCAACAATAAGACTTTTCCCCAAGGGTTGTTGATAAATGGCTTTAGATAAATTCTTAGTTCTTTAATTTTAATTTCCAATAATGCTGTGGTCTTCAGTAGGCTGTAGAAGTCTTCCAAAGTTGGTATTGTGCTTCTATTCAATCTTCTTGTTATACATTTCCTTAAAATTGCAAGTATAGTCCATATTAGATACGTTTGACCTATTCAAATGAGGATCTTCAATCACATTTAATAATACAAGATCTTTAGTTAAATAAAATTAGTCATTAAATAAAGCTTGTAGAAATTTATTAATACCATTCCAAAATGGCTTATTTGTAACACAGTCAAAGAAAATGTGGTTCCAATCTGCATTGTGTACTTGCTCACATCAACATATTCCTTTTATGGAAGAACTAATTTTACTGATTCTGTTTGGGGTTAAGAATGCTCTGTGCAAGCATTTCCAATTAAAAACTTTCCAGTAATGTGTAAAGGATGTATATTTTATCGATAATAAGATATTTGTTTTAATATCTTCAGTTAACTGTATTAAGTGTCATTTTGTTATATATTTCCAATATGAGGTTTTGGCTGTTGTTTTATAGTTTATCAATATTTTATAGAATTGTAAAATACTGTTTCCCATGTCAAAGTCATTATATATGATTTCATATATGTATTTCGTAAATTTAGGTATTTCTTTAAATGAAGAATTGTTAATTATTCTACTTAAATCTTGTGAAAATAATAGAATACTCTGTAAAGTTAACCACTCCTGTTGTGGAATTTTGTATATTGTTTTTATTACTTGCATATCTAAAACTTTTAGTTCTTTAATACATTGGAGCCAGCAAACAAATTCTTTCTGTTCTCATGAATTAATAATTTATCTATATATTTTATGTGGAAAGTTCTTTGTGACTATAAATGGTGTTAAAAGATCAAACCAGATTTTTAAATCGATATTTGCATTAATAATTTTCCTAAATGAGTCAATGTAATAATTAATCATATGGGTTTTAGTGGGTTTAGTTATGTTATATTGCATAGTAATACATAATATGTGCCATGGCAAATAGTTTTTATCTGTTATTTGAATTTTCTTTTGTAAATAAAATTAATTTATTGATATTACAATTAGTAATTCTTTCCAATTTGCAGAGTAATTTGGACTTAACCAATCTGAGATTGTTTTAGATATTGATGCTTCTGTATCAGGAAAGTTTAATCATCCCTGTTTCCATTGTCTGATATGATGTATTAAAGCTATTCTGTTATTAGACATGAATTTATTTCTTTAAGCTTATTCCTTTCTGGTAACAGTTGTAGTGCCAAGGCTATATATAGGATATTGGGCAGTAAAACCATTTTTATTAACTGTAGTCTATCTTCAAATGTTAATATTATTTTGTTCCATTTTTCCACAGAAATTTTAATTGTATTGATGATATTATTGTAGTTTTGGAGACTAATTCATTATTATCCTTGCATAACTCAATTCCTAGATATTTTAAAGTAGATTCTTGTCTCTCTATGATGTGATCTCCCTTAGTCTACAGTTCTTTTTTTTTAAAAAATAAAAATTCTGATTTTGATTTATTGAAATGGAGTCCTAAAGTCATGTGACATTTGTCAATTAATATATCTAATTCTTCTAATGTCTCTTTTGTATTAATGTTAGCAATATGTCATCAGCAAATAGCATTACTTTAGAATTGTATTGTTCATAAACATCTATTCCTTTGATTTTTGTATTGTTACGAATTGAATCTGCCAATATTTCAATAGCCAGAGCAAATAAAATTGGTGACATGGGACATCCTTATTTAGTGCCTTTTGTTATATGTATAGATTCAGAGGTAAAAGGACCTAACTTGACATACACAAAATTATTTTTATATAGATTCTTTAGGAGATGAACAAAGGATGCAGGAAATTAAATTCAAATAGCATTAGGATTTTGAATAAATAGTTCCAATTTAGGGAATCAAATGCTTTCTCTATATCTAAGCCAATTATGAGTGTTTATTTTCTTTATTAATATAATCTATAAGAGAAATTATCCTTTTATATTCTCATGTGTGTGTCTATGATATATAAATCCAGTTTGATCATTATTTATTGTTTTGGATAGCGGTGTTTTCATTCTGTTAGTTAATATTGTCATAAATATCTTATAGTCATTATTTAATAATGATATAGGTCTATATGAGGTACAGAGGTTTGGGATTTGTTTTCCTTTAGGATTGGTGTGATTAAGGAATATCTCTAAGAGGGTGGTATTAAAGCTTGTGACTGAATTTCTGATAGAATTTTATGGAAGAGGGATAGCATCTTTGAAGGAAAAAGTTTATATATTTCCATCATTATACCATCTATACCTGGAGCTTTATTATTATTACCCTCTTTTATTGTATCTGTAATTTCTTTGTAGGATATGGGTGCTTGCAGATCTAGTTTTACATTTTGTGTTATTTTTTTATATTAGAACATTTTTCATTTATATTTAATTGATCGATATGTATATTTTCTTTTTGGAAATTTTCCATATAGTGATTTCTATAGGCATCAAGAACGTCACCTATATCTGAGACATTTTTTTCTTTCTTTTAATGGAAGATACTTTTAATGTTATTAGCTTTTGATTGTATTTTGATTCTTGTGGATACATTATGTAGATATTTGGGAAAAGTGGCCAAGGTACTAATTTTTAGTTTTTCTAAAGCTAAACTAGTTTCATGTGTTAGAATTCTGTTGTATTTATTGTTTAATACTTCTACTTTCTTTTTCATCTCCAAATGATTTAGATTTTTTTCAGCTTTTACTGACAAAAGGTTGGATTGTACAACTAATTATTCAGAATCCCATTCTCTGATTTTTTATACCAAGTTAGGGTTTTACCATATATATAAGCTTTTAATGAGTCCCATATCATTATTTTATTTATCTCTGTGGTTTAATTAATATCCAAGAAGAACTGTAATTCAGATAATAACCAGGGTTTGAACTCTTTAATTTTAGTTATATATGCTGGAATTCTGGAGTTAAAGATTAATGGTTTGCACCCATTTTGAAGTTTTAGTATCAATGAATTGTGGCATGAAAAGGGTCAGGGAGTGATTGAGAAATTAATTATTTTAGAGTGCAAGTCCTAGGCAGTAAATATTTTATCTATTCTAGTCTGGGTACCAAATCTGTGATCTTGATGGGAAAACAACAAAGATTTGTCTTCTGTAAATTTGAAAGTATCTATAAGATGAAATTATTCTACCCACTTGTTTAAAGTTTTGATACAGCAGATGTACTCAACAGTCTTTTATTTGTAGTTTCAGAAATATCAAATATACAGTTAAAATCTCCTCCTAATATTAAGTTGCCTTTATAATTATTGGAAATGAAATCCAAGTGTTTTTAACAGTTCCTGTTCCAATGCCTGGGAACCAGTATAGATTGGCTAGGGTCCATATTCTGTTATTATATTTAACTATTACTAATACCATAAGGCCTTCTTTATCTTCATACTTATAAATGATTTCTGGGTTAATCACATTTGTTTTACATAAAATTGTTATCCCTTGTGTCTTTGTCTTATAAGTGGATTGTGCCAATATCATATATTCCTTAGAATTCCATTTGTAATTGTCACTTGTTTTGAAATGAGTTTCATGAAGGAAGACAATGTGTGTTTTGTTCAGTTTTAAATAGATTTGATCTTTTGTTAGGATTGTTGAAGCCATTGGTATTTAAAGATAATAAAGTTAAATCCATCTTAGGTTATTTAGACTATCCCCGGGATTCATGAAGCTTGCGCCAGGCGCACGCATAGTGTAGGCATTATAATGCCAAATATGGCCGCTGAGCGATTCAGGTACGATCTAATTCCACGTGCACTACTGGCGTACGCCAGATCTGCGCAGCCCCTGGTGTAGGTATGCAAATCACCCCATGTGCAGTGTTGCACCATGCAAATGAAGGCATATAGTGATTCATGAAGTGGTGTAGGTGTAGCGTAAGCCCACAGAAATGTAAACCAAAAAACACGGTTTACATGTTCCCAAACATAACATCGGAGCTATGGAAGAGGGCCAGACCCAGGTATCACAATGTGAACATATGCCAATGGCGAAATACAAAGCCAATGGCATAAGAAAAGATGCACAACACGTAAATAACAACATTTAATGTCATGTCCACAGTAACGCACAGCAGAACCGCAGGGCATGTGTGTGGAAGCTGTAACATAAAGAAATAATATAAAAATGTCATAAAATCACAACGTAATAGAAATCAGGTTTACAGCATAACACACAATGGTAGGCATGGAATACCACAACCAAGGTGCAAGGGTTGCTAAGGGCTTGCGATAGTGTTTGGCGCGGTAACTATGAATTAGTAGTCAATGCCATGCAAATGAGGCAGATAATACTGAATCGCAAATGTCCCACCGGAGGAAGGTTGTACCATACGGCGCAGTGGTATAACACCGAGGAGTGGCTCAGAGGAGATACATGACATCAGCAGAGGGGTGTGCTACTGTAGCACTAAGCACATTGGAGCATTGCAAATCTGGCCTGTCCGTTGCTAAGCAAAGCTGCAGGATAGGGGTGGGGAGGAATCGTTTAGCTGAGAGCACACATGGTGGCCAAAAGCGCATGTGTACGAGGATGAAAACGTGCCCGAAACCCAGTAATCGGACGCACGCGCCGCAAACAATAGCAGAAACAGGAAAGTCAGGGGAAGGAAAGGAAATGCGGAAATAGGATAATTGGAGTACTAATGAGCAATCAACACCAATCAACCCACGAAGGCCAATCGACGGCAGCTGACAAGTCCACTTGCAGAAACCTGCAAAACAGCATAGGGGAGGCATGTGAATGCAAAGAAAGGAGGGAGGTATTGGATTACAAAGATAGGAGACCTGACACAGCAGAGCAAAGCAAACCGACAGCAGACCGGCAGTAGCACACATAACGCAAGATACGCCAGGTCCAGGAAAGCACAAATGAAAGTAGGCTGCAGGATGCATGCCAGAAAATGGTAGGTGCAACGCGCAGAAATGTAAAGGGAAGGTCAAGAGGTAATCCACAGCAGGCAAATGTAATTCAACACCAAAGGCACCACAATAGTAGTTCCGGCAGTAAAACACATAACATAACCTGTAGCTATGAACGTACATACACACCCCATGACATAATCGGTGTTCACAGCACAATAGTATAAAGTGTGTAAGCACCCAACACACACCTGTGTATTCCCAAACACCGCACCATAGGTGTAAACACACGGGGAACTTTTAAAATGTACATGTTGGGAGCTGCCATAGCTGTGATTCATCAGCATGTGGTAGAGACTGACGGTGTTGTGGAGGATGATGCCGACAGCCACCGGAGGCCTTGGAGGAGAAGGAGAGTGTTCAGACCAAGGGTAACCTACCAGGGGCTACATGACCTGGAGATAGTAGATCGTTACAGGGTGGACAGGGACATCTTACAGCAAATAGTGGAGCTGTGCCGGCCACGCCTGAGAACCAGAAACAACAGAGGGGAACCCATACCAGTGGACACGAAGGTATGTGTAAGCCTGCGAATACTGGCCACGGGTACCTTCCAAAGGCCAACTGGAGATATAATGGGTATTGCACAGGCATCAGCATCCAGGGTACTACACCAGTTCCTGGATGCCATGTTACCACATGCCAATGAGCAGATATACTTCCCCAGAACTCAGGAGGAGTTGGCCAGCAATATGCGTCACTTCCACCATGTGGCACAATACCCGGAGGTACTGGGTGCGATAGACTGCACACACATACAAATCACGTCACCACCCGGTGAGCAGGGTATGCGCTACATAAACCGCAAGGGATTCCACTCCATCAACTGCCAGGTCGTGTGCAATGCCCAGGGCATTATCATGGATGTGTGTGCTGGCAGCCCTGGAAGCTACCATGACTCCCATATCTGGCATGCTTCACAGCTGTATCAGGTATTTGTCAGGGGGGACATCCCACATGGCCATCTCGTGGGGGATGCTGGCTATGCACTGGAGCCGTGGATGATGACTCCCATCAGAAATGCACACACACCCATGCAAGAACACCATAATGAGGCACACGCACAAACCAGAATCATCATAGAGCGTGTGTTCAGGATGCAGAAATCACGGTTCCGGTGCTTGGATACATCTGGTGGAGCCTTGCAGTACTCCCCAGGCACGTGTGCCCACATCGTCATAGTATGTGCCATGCTACATAATATGATCCTGCGGAAGCAGCTGCAGCAGGGACAAAATGGTGAAGGCCCTCATAGCCCACCGCAATTGCCAAGGCCAGTACAGGCACACAGGCACAGAGGGATTCAGACCATGAACACACAGTGCCAGCCCCAGTAGGCAGACGGAGGCATGCCTAATATGCCTACGCCTTGGCAAAGAGGGAACGTATAGCACATACACTGACCCTACGGACTGACACCTCTCCACCTGCACACACAGTAAAATGGATGGCACACAAACATGACCACCTGTAAATTGTAATGTATAGGTGGCCCAATGTGTGACTCCTACATAGGCAGCCCTCAAATATTGTAAACACAACAGCCAGTGCAACACAGAATGCCAACACCTGAACAGTACATGAGTCTTACAGCATATGGTGGTGCTGTGTGCCTGTCACGTTCCCCGCCAGATATAGATATATATATATATATATATAGATACACAGTCCCAAAAACTTTCCAGCACTGATTAAGAGACATAGGCAGCTCGGTGAATTACGCCATCTTTATTGTGAACACAATCCCCTCCAGACCGGTTTCGCTCAACAGAGCGTCATCAGTGAGTGGCGGAATACGCCCTTAAGTGTTGTTATATACAGTGCCAAGCCTTCAATTTAAAGGGAAAGATCCCCTATATTACAATCACATACATATATGTAAAATCAATGCAATCTAACATCTTTTACTAAATATACTGTAAATATATAGTAATTAACCTTGTCAATATACATCATTTTAATAAGGAATAATTCCTATCAAGACCATAGTACGTAATTCATTAAATATGATACTACCTACATATATTATTAACCTTAAACTCAATGGCCCTATATCTACGTCTGCTCAATATACTACCTATCTATGTGAATACCTCTACCCTTATCCAAAGCCCTGTCTAGATGGATACACACTTAAATATAATGTATATATACATACCGATATTAACTTGTGAATGTTATATTATTTTATAGATTAACCTAAATGTGATATTCTAAATTAGATCAATTTATCTTGAACCTTACCAATGGTCATTCAGACCTGGTTTGAAAAGGGCTCCCAAATTGATTATCCATCTTCGTTCCTTTTTTGTTAAGGATTGGTGAGCTAAAAATTCATTATTATCATACATGTTTACTTTATCGATACCCACAAAAATGAAATGAGAAGCAGGATGACTTAACGTATGTTTATATAGTGCACTACGCGCACGCTTACACTTAATGTCACTTATATGCAGTGCAATCCTCTGTTTAAAGCTACAAGAAGTCTGCCCAATGTAGAAAGCTCCACATTTGCAGACTGCCATGTAGACTACCCAGGTACTAGTGCATTTGATGTGATATCTAATCTCATACACTTTGTTTGTATTTACTGATGTAAAGGAAGAAGTTTTTGACACTATTTTGCAATACTTGCAATTTCCACAAAAAGTACTACCTGCCCTACCTAACAATCTATGCTCTATCTTAGTGGTTTGTTTTTTAAAACCCGAAAAATATTGTCCAATCGTTTTTCCTCGTCTATATCCAAACTCACATTGTTGCTTAACCACTTTTTGAAAAAATGGATCATTACCAAGTAGATACCAATATTTGGATATAATTTCTTTTATTCTAAAGGTATTACTTCCATATGTTGTAATAAACCTTACTCCCTGATGTTTTACTTGGACATTACGGTTTTTGTATTGTAGGGTCTGAGATCTATTCAGTTGGTAACCCTGTGTGTATGCCTGTTCCACTAGGGCTTTATGATAGCCTCTATCTAGAAACCTTTGTTTTAATATTCCTGTTTGTATATCAAATTCATCTGATGTGGAGCATATACGTCTGATCCGTTGAAATTGGGCTTTGGGTATGTTTCGGATGACATGTGGGGGATGGCAACTATTTGCATGTAACAAGGAATTTTTTGAAAAAGGCTTTCTATATAGTGTTGTTTTAATAGTACCGTCCAAAAGTTTAGTGACATGTACATCTAGAAAATCTACCGTAAATAAATTAATTACTCCAGTAAATTTTATGCCAAATATATTATTATTCAAATATTCCACTAACATTTGCCATTTTGACGATGTTCCGTGCCATACTACCCAACAGTCATCCAAATACCGACGCCACATTACCAATTCTTTTTTGAAAGGAAAGTGTTCATTATATATGTACTCCACCTCAAAAAACCCCATAAACAGATCAGCGTAAATAGGGGCAAAAGTAGCCCCCATTGCTGTCCCCTTGCTCTGCAGATACCACTGATTTTCAAATTGAAAAACATTATGTTCCAAAACTATCTGTAAAATATTTATGATAAAGTCTATCTCTGCCTTAGCATATGTACCTTCCTGTAACATCCAGTAATTGATCGCCTTTAAACCCCCTTGATGAGGGATGCTGGTATATAAAGACTGCACATCAAGAGTGCCTAAATGTGTATCAGTCGAAACCTGTAACTCATTCATAAGGTTCAAAAATTGTGTTGTATCTTGTATGCGTGCCCTTATTAATGTCAACAATGGTTTTAACTTGAATTCCAAATATTCTGACAGTGGTTCCGTCAGCGAACCTCTTCCGGCCACTATTGGTCTACCTGGTGGCTTGGCCAATGATTTGTGTATTTTAGGGACAAGGTAGAAATATTGATGTTTAGGTGCCCCAACTGTCAATTGTTCCTGTAGTTTTATATCTATTAAACCTCTCTTCACTGCTCTAGATAAAAAACTGTCTATGGTATGTTTAAAATCAAGAGTAGGATCTATGGGTAACTTTATATATGAGGTAGGCTCATTTAACTGTTTTAGGGCCTCTTGAATATATTCTGCCTTGTCCCATATAACAGTGGCCCCTCCCTTATCAGCTCCTACTATTATGATATCATGTGCCTCTACTAAAGCATGTAATGCTTTATTTTCTGCTACGGTCAAGTTGTGAGTGTGATGTGTGAATATCTTAGTTTTATTTAAATGCAAATCTTTCATTACTAGATTTTCAAAAGTTTTCACTATCCCACTGTATGGTGGTTGAAATTCAGATTTTTTAAAATAAAAACCTTGTTCAACACCATCTCGCTGTTCTTGACCTTGGCCTTGATGTGCAAAAAAATACTTAAGATTCAGACACCTAGAAAAAGACTTTAAGTCATTAATAACATCATAATAAGAGACAAAAAAGGAAGGCACATATCCCAAACCCTTGTTTAATAGCTGTAATTCACCACTGTCAAAATTGTATCTGGACAAGTTAACCACCAAATCATTAGCATCATCTCTGACAATATTAATGTCCACTAAATGCTCTCCATCTGCAGGCTGGTCACAAAGGCCTGCTCTATGGCCTCTAGTTCGATGTTTTCGACCCCCTCTTCTAAAGGGGTACAAGACCTCTTAGCAGCTGGTGAACTCTGCTGCTCTATGTCTCCTAGATCAGTGTCTGTATCTGTATTTGAACGACTTGATGAGTAATCCAATTGGTTGTTACTACTCTGTTTCCTCAATATTGATTTGCCCCTTTTCCTTTTCAGTGTTTGTTTGGATTCAAAATGTACGCCTCTGGCGCGTTGTTTTTGTTTTTTCCAAGTATACACTTGGTCAGTCTTATAATCATTCACATCTCTGGCATACTTTTTCTTTTTTCTAGCTTGTAGCTCTTTTTCAAACAGTTCCATATCAGCCTTGAATTGCGAGTATAACTCGTCATATTGGGAAGTGTTTTGAAATACAGAAGTATTTTGTTCCAGTTGTTTTAATTGCTCACTCATTTCCACCAACTGTTGTTCATAATATTCAACTAAAGTTTGCATAAACATTTTTGTTGCAGTCATTTGTATGGCCCTCCATTTTGACATAAAGGCCTTGTTTTCTCCCCCTACTCCTGGCTCTACATGTATTCGTAGCCCCCGAGGTGTTATATTGGCTTGCAAATAAGCTTTTAAAAGTTTGTTATGCCAGACTAATGAGCGTACCTTTTTTGTGTGCTGCACCATCTTTTTAAAACAGCTACCGATTTCTGCTTCGGTTCCCAACGCTCGCGGACCCATCGTTGTCCTGCTCGTCGATGGATGGCTAGGTGTAGACCCAAAGACAGAAAAATCATCACGATCCGCTATTATATTGTCAGTAAACGCTTTAAGATCCCTGTATTCCGCCATATCACCGGAGTCGCGTTCCAAGCTTTCGCTTCTTTTCACCCAACCGCTCACTATCACGTCTCGTATCTCCTCGTCACTCTCGACCACTAATCCAGTAAGCCGTATAGCTTACCTCAAAAAATATACTGCTCCAGCAAGCCAAAAAATAATCCACACCAATTATGGATTGCACGGAACAAAAGCTAGTGCCCGGAACATTAACACACAGTCCCAAAAACTTTCCAGCACTGATTAAGAGACATAGGCAGCTCGGTGAATTACACCATCTTTATTGTGAACACAATCCCCTCCAGACCGGTTTCGCTCAACAGAGCGTCATCAGTGAGTGGCGGAATACGCCCTTAAGTGTTGTTATATACAGTGCCAAGCCTTCAATTTAAAGGGAAAGATCCCCTATATTACAATCACATACATATATGTAGAATCAATGCAATCTAACATCTTTTACTAAATATACTGTAAATATATAGTAATTAACCTTGTCAATATACATCATTTTAATAAGGAATAATTCCTATCAAGACCATAGTACGTAATTCATTAAATATGATACTACCTACATATATGGATGGCACACAAACATGACCACCTGTAAATTGTAATGTATAGGTGGCCCAATGTGTGACTCCTACATAGGCAGCCCTCAAATATTGTAAACACAACAGCCAGTGCAACACGGAATGCCAACACCTGAACAGTACATGAGTCTTACAGCATATGGTGGTGCTGTGTGCCTGTCACGTTCCCCGCCAGATATAGATATATATATATATATATAGATATATATAAATATATATATATATATATATATATATATATAGATATATATATATATATATATATATATATATATATATATATATATATATATATATATATATATATATATATATATATATATGTACACATATGCATATATATAATACAGATAGAAAGGGCAATAGAGGGATATATGGTGATATAGATGGATTCAGCGATATCCGCAAATATGATAAGATAGTTCAACGACATTCATAACATCTTGGAGGTACAAGTAAATAGGATACAGCCAACCATGGAATGTGTAACATACCGACATGCGTAACCACGAGGCTGAAAGACCGATAGAACACAGTACCGGAACAGTACATCCGCGAGTAACAGTATGATGATATGAAGGGACGGTTAGTCACTGCTGACGGTGTCACGGTCCACATAGGTACTGTGTTCAACTGTGTCTGTGAGTGCCGTAGTCTGTGTAAGTGTGCGTTGAGGGTGCCGTGTGCGTTTCTGTGTGACTGTAATGTGTGTGTGTCCACAACATGTGTATGTTGGTGCCAAGTCAGAGGCAGACCAGTATGGTAGGTGTGGGTATAGCTAGCCGTAGGCATACGGTTACTACCTGTACCACAGTAGGAGGGACATCCCCACCCTGGGCAGGCGTGTCCTGACATAAAACAGTACAAAGGGCAAATGTCCGAGATGGTAGGACATAAATATGTCCCATATATAATGTAACAGTCATATTTAATAGTTATGCCTGTATGTAAGAAACTTAAATGTTACATGCAATATGATAAGTATCCAAAGTCACAACAATAGGTATGTAGTGAGGATAAAAGTCTGTGCTACCTGTGTACTGACCTTGGCTACGTGTTGGCCTGTAAACACTGCTTTGTGTCCCGCAAGTGTCCAACAATGACCATATGATAAGGTGGCAACCCATGGCAAATAGGCTCTTTTAACAACACAATCACAATGACTGCAAATATCTGGGACAGAAATACAAGGGATAGCTGTCACCTACACATATCCCCTGATATATCGCTGCAATTACGGAGGTATACAAGTAGCAAGCTCACCTGCAGACGATATAGAAACCAATTAACAACAATAGCGTACAATCCCGTAACATAAGTCTACTAACTGTTAGCTCGCTAATCAGGGATGGAGCCCACACACATATATACGGATTATGTAGAAATGCAAGGCCCACAAACCGTATATTTTACGTACAACCACCGACATCCCCCACACTAGAAACTGAAGTGATACAAACTGTAATAGCAGCACAAACATCCAGTCAGTCAATTACATCTGCAGAACCCTCAACATACCATGTGAGAGACACAATTAAAGGCGACATGCAATATTGCAGGCGTTGTATAATGGAACAAACAGCCATGTTGCAGGTATTGATTGCAATACTCCGTTAACAGACATCGGGATGACAGGTACACCCACATGTTGAACCAAATACTCTACCTGTCACACACAATCCACGGAGGACATGAATCCAAACTATACTTGTCTCCATGCATAGCAGTTGCAGTTACTCATAACAAAACACAATACAGACCGTCTCCCCGAAGGTAGGGCAAATAGGCAACGCCCAAGTGGAGAATCAAATTATACCCCACTGTCGCCGCATAATTGGCAAATGGAGTAGCTGCACAGCTGATATGCAAGTAATTAGTCACTCAGGAACACCAACTGGCGGGAAGAATCCACATGTTTCAGGTATCGACGTATATAAGGATGACTTGCCAGACATTCAAAACATATGCTCATACCTAAAAACAGTTGAAACACTGTGAGAGAGATAGAAATGAAATGCCGTAATGACAACAAGGTATGTAGAACGCCCGATATGTAAGGTTATGTATAGCATGATCTGTATTAATTAGTTTTACTGTATGTATAGCCTGGTTTGCATTAATTAAACGTGTCCGCAATGCATAAAGTGGGGAAAGGTATTGATGTAGTGATGTCTTGCTGAGCATACTAACGCTTGTGGAATCTGTGCGTCCAGCAGTGGGACACAAGGTACACAGCACAGACACCAGAAGGGATGCTACATGAGGCCATTAAACAGAACAATGCCATACAACCCGCTGTCAGTGGTAGGGTATGTCCAACAAGGACGTGCCATAGCAGGGGATAGTATATGTTGATATACTGTCACAGCACGCATGTGTATGGTTAAATAACGTTAATGACATATGTAAGGTGGTCCCGCTGAGCAAGTATGCTTTGCATTATGGGATACTATGTGAAATATGTGTAATGTATAGAATTATAGGTAGATATGACAGATATTCTACACAGCATAACAGGCATATCATGCATACCACAGGTACCGTCTATTGGTATGTACAATAACAGGATACATATGGCCTGTAGGTATGGGACATAGTAATAGCATGATAGCTAATCTAAATGGAAGGGCTACCAAGTAACCATGCACAAAGGACATGTAATAGCTGCACAGGTGCATAGTGGGGTACTATGCAGTCTGTCAAGTCCATGTGTAAGCACAACTACAGTGTTCACACTAGTGGCACCTCTCCAGGGTAGTGTCCTGTGAAGAGCAGAGCCAGGTGTCACCTGCACCACTGCACAGTACAGCCACTGCAGTGATCCCAGGCCTACATGTGTCTCCCAACCACCAAGGGAGGTATCACATGAACAGTGCTACTGAGTGTCCCTTCGTGATGTACAGAGGACTTATGTTCCACAGCATGGTGAGTGTCCTGTTTGGGAATGTAACCCAGAAGCACATCCCACTCATTGTGGCATGTGTGCACATATCCATGAGCATGTTGCTCACAGTGGCCTCTGCTTATCTTGCGTATGAGGAGTATATCCATCAATAATGTTGTGGACATGGGCCCTGTCTGATCAGCAGAGGTCACCCCTGAGTATGTAGTATGCAAATGTGTACAGATGTGGTGTCCATAGTGCAGCCGCATATTTAAACTGTCAGAGCTCAGTAAACGTCATGGCGTGTTAATGTTGTGGCATGTAAAGCTGTAGCTGTTGTGTAAGGTACACCCTAAATGGGGTGGTCTACCCTTGAATGTGTGTAGATGTCTTGAGTTCAGAGGTACAATGGGTGCCTATGTACCAGTTACACACCCAGTACAGATAGGTGTGGCCACGTAGGAGGATATCCACGCGACAGTGGCAATACAGTAACCACAGGAGTGGGTTCGACATATGTGTGTACTGCAAACATGTACAATGTGATATGTATGTAGGGGACTACCATCCATGTGATAGTCAGTGGGTGAATGGTGTAATGCAAAGGTGATGTGCATGCACTTGTGTCATGCAGCTTGATGCCATGATAGTCATATTATGTATCTGTCACAGCGACACCCGTATGGTTGGAGTCAGTATCAGCTGGTGGAGCAATCATGGCGCTTGGTATGCAGGGGTTCTAAAGCTAGGCAGGGAAAGTCCCCTGTGCCAGCCTGTTCCGCAGGGAAGCATATACTTAACATGAGGGGCCCTATGACTGAGGACTGTGGTATGCCAAAGTACCTGACATGTAGTAGGTACTAGGGTATGCTGGCCTCACTGTGTGTCCTGTCCATGAGCCACATAGCATAACATCCTGAGACACAGGGTATGATGTGCAGGTGGATGTGTATGTTGTCAATACCAGAATGGGGAATGGTGCTGAAAGGCAATGAGAGGACAATGTAGGATGTGTGGACTCCCGTACCATCAGCAACTGCCCTGGTAACTGTATGAAAGGAGTCCACCATGTGTAGGGGCCATGCTCTGGCCTTAACAAGCCCAACCCGGGTGGCAGCAGAGGACGGGAGACCAGCAATGTCTCTGAGAATGACGTCCTTGATGATGTGCCCCATAGCCATGCAGAACAGTCCAGTCAGGTGTGTAGGACTATAGTCCCACTCGTGCAATGCGGTGCCACCTGTGTGTAGTGTGATAAATGCTGCTGTGTGCCATTCAGGGTCTACAATGTCTGAAACAAGGCTATTACTGAATAAGGTGGCCTAGTGGGGAGACAAGTAATTCAGAGGTTGGTGGACATCACAGCCTTGGATGTTGGAAGGTGACATGGGGCCAGTGTCCCAGGACACATAGAGTGTAGGTCAGTACTGTGTAGGTGTGACCACAGGGACACCACAATGTTCATGTATGGATTGCAGCCCTGTAGTGAGTGAGAGGGTGTACTGTCAGCATTGAATCCATCCTCCAGCATGTTGCCAACAATACCTGGGTCTGCAATGTTCCTGAGTGACTGTTGTATGTGACAGCAGATGTGGGGGTTGCCATCGAATACTGACATACCACCATAATGCCTGGTGGTACACCCCGGAATGTGTGGCAGTCATGTTTACGTAGCTAGTCTTGGAGTATGTGATGAGGGACCCTGTGGCCCCACCATGGCTGACCAGTGAGCCACCCCACACATGGGAATGTACTCCACTGTGCAACAGCCTACACCTGTTGTTGTACATCATATGTCAGTGGAACATGACCAGCAGAGTGGCGTCTGTTATCTGGTGTGTACCATCATGGCTCTGTGTGGAATAGCATGATCCATGCAGTTGTGTCCATGCTAATTAAGTGCACTGGGGTATGTGTCAGCATTTGTATGTGCATTGTCCATCTGCACGGGTGTCATGATGTTAACAACCGCTGTCAGCAGACGTCTGTAGTAGGTGTAGTAGTACACATGTACTGTGTATGCTGTGATGGGTGTGTTGCCGGGATGTGGCTAACAAGGTAGATTAGCATATGTTTGGAATCCACCAATGAGGGGATAACCCCAGGTGTGTAACACCAGTCACATGGTGGTAGTGTTCATGCCAAGGGTAATGTAGGTCTTGGAGGTGGTGTGTATGTGTTGATCCAGCAGAGTGGAGGGTATGACTCATGGATGTGTTGGTACATGAGTGGCTATCCCAGTGAAGTGTGGGGTAGTGTCAGTCACACATCAGTAGTAGCTGAGGCCCACTGTCCACTATACCACCATAGAAGGTATGTTACCCATGGGGTATGATGTTGACTCTGTCGCTTGTTACAATGTGTATAGCAGTCCCGGACACAGTTAGTTGCACGTGGAGCACCTCTGATGCATTGTGTTAAGCAGCTTGCCAGGATGTGTGCAAAACATAGTGGGATATGGGAACCCCTCAGCTGTGGGTGTGCCGGTCCAGGTATGTGCCTGGAAGGTATGGTCCGTCTATAACCTGTCATTGCAGGTGTGCTCTGCAGAGCCTACAGGCAGGTCCCAGTCACTGCAGAGATGTTGGAGTGGTGCATTATAAGGTGTGCCTTGCCTGCGTCGTCACAGGGAAGATGCAAGCAATGTGTCACATGACCCCATGTCGCGCATGCCAGTTACCGCCCTGCCGGTGACAGTTATTGGAAACTGTGCAGGACAGGCAGTATAGCAGCAGCAAGAGCCTAGCATGTGAGCTGTACTCCCAGGGCTGACAGGTGCAAGTCATCTGTGCCACAGCATTGTGTTTGACCAGGACAGTCATAGCGGACAGATACCACATGCCTGTGGAATGACAATAGGAGCATAGGCAACTGTTGAAGTGACACAGTCGGTCATTGTACAGTGGTATCGTGTCTGGACGAATGCAAAATGCTCCCCAGGGCTAGGCCCACACCCTCAAGGCTATAAGACTGGTGAGCTATTGCATGTCCCTGCACACGTAGTCTGTGAAGTGGCATCACAGGGCAGTCACACTAACATGGCGAATGACAGACATATCATACCTGGTGAGGTGTGGCATGGGTGCATAGGTTAGGTTGCAGAAGCAGTTACCCGACAGCAAGATGTAAGCGACTAACGCCATGTGTAGCCTGCTGTGTGGAACTGCAGTGTGACACCCTACAGAGTCAGCTATGACTGGTGTGTTGTGAATGTTATAACACACTATTGGCTGTATGTGGTGGGCTCACATGAGTCTGTGGGCTATAAGCTGGTGATGTTGTCTTCCATGATGGGGGCTACCTCTGGTGCCTACAGTGAGTATGGAGACGTACTGCACAGGTTGTCCTCGTAGGTGTGGCCAGTGGTGTAGATTATGTGAGACTATGTGATGGGTGGGGTGTGTTGCGAATGTTACACATCCCCAAATGACTTTCAGGTGCAGTCAGGGTTGGCGACAGCATTACCCCCAGCCATAGCTGTCAGCCTCCTGTCCCCAAAATGAGGAACATTAGCCCTCATACAGTGTGACAATGGGCGAAACGTGGAACACTTACAACTGGCTTACTAACAGCGTCAACTAGGAAGGGCATATGAAGGCTAAAATAGGCTGGTCTTACGTATAAAACAGATATTCCGATGAATTACTATGATTCTCATCTATCTAGCCATGGCTAGCAGGTAAACTATGTACAACAATGAATGTGTGACAGACCCTTCCAATGTGGAACCTTGAGGAACATGCATCTTTTAGAACCCCAAATGAGGTACGTTCCCCGTAATGAGGTACACCTGAGAGCTATGGACCCAGCACGGCTGCAGACGTGCATCCCCCACAGGCTGTAGTGCCGTATGTTGGGAAGTGAGCATTGAATGTGTACATGAGACAATTGCTCTATTGCCATATGTACGACATATCCCTCATATAGACAGGCAGTAGCACTGGTACGTGACAGTTGGACATGCCTGCATATACAACCATGTCCCACAGGATATGTGCGTTACGTGTGTACAACAGCTGTCGTACCTTAAGCAAGCTGGGAAGTGTAGGACAGCCAGTGTACCTGTGAGAAATGGTGTGGAATGGGCACTATAGTAATCATTAGGTCATGACATGCTCACATGTTCTGAACAAGAGCCTAGCATGACCATACAATACAGATAGGGTGTTGGATAATATCAACCCACAAGTGGTGATGACAGTCATTTAGGGTGGCACCGCACTATAACCCTGCTGAGTATGGTGTGCATGTCCATGAACCATTAGCACTGTAGATGTTAGCAGTACAGCTGTACAAGATAGCACAGATATTTGATTACAAATACCTTTGCATGTCAAAGGTGTGTTCCACCAGTGGCCTGTTGACAGACCCACAACTACAAAAGGTGCAAGAGTGACATGTGCACAGCACATCTGTGCCAGATACAGTAGAACAGGGTTAATGTGTTGTACCCCACCCTCATTGTAGCCCATACCACACACACAAATGTTAGGCATCTGTGTATGTAAGGCTGTGAATGGCCATGACCTATCAGTTTAGCTGTGTCAGTGTTGTGAACAACATACAGAATGGGCTGTGTGTGTGACGTGTGTGACATATGTGCACAGTCTGATGGATGATACCAGCAGTGTCACCGCTAGGTAAACATCCCTGTATCCATAAACTGCTACCTAGGCTGTGGTCAACATTATGGACACTGTGTAAGGGATGGTGCTGTGCAGTGCACCCCTGACATGGTGACGTCTCCAGGCCCCTTAGGTAGTCATCTGAGGTACCCATGTCATGTCAGGGTGCCATCCATGAGCACGGAGATCAGTGGCCAGGCATATACAGCACTGTGGTGACCAATATTGGATCACATACCACCTGTAAGGGGTAATGGCTATGCATGGATGTGCGATAACAGCCTTCACAATCCACACCTCCACTATGCAGCATGCCGTCTACCTTGCAGAAGGACATTTGCTACACCATGATGATGGACATGCTACATGTCCATATCCTGATCTATATGACATATGTCATGGACAGCCACCATCCTAATACTAGGATCGCCACAGGCTGGACAGATCCCTGTGCCATATATGTGACATACTCCCACCATACCATGCAACCCTGTCCATCAAAGCTGCAGATGTCATCCCAGTCATACATGGTGTAATGGTCGCATGGTAGATGTACTATCAACTGACTGGATCAGTAATGTGGCACTGATGCAGCTTGCAGTGGCACAATGGCCATCTGTAACAGTGTGGAAACTGTGCCCGCACATGCTATGGTTGATGACCATCCCTGCGAATGTCGTCTGACTATCCATTGTCCCATGTCTATCACATGTGTAATACAGGCGATCCGTGTCAGGATGTTGAACAGTTGTACAGTGCTGTGTAGATGTATATAGCAAAACACATGCATGTACAGGTGTCCATGCGTATGTGTGCATTGTCACTGCTCAAGTCCATTCCGGCTGTGTCTGTGTTGATATGTGACATATACACAGCATCCAGGTCAACAGTAGTACCGTGGACACATCGAGGCATGTGCAGATAGGTAAGAACACAAGTGCAGGCAAATAGACATGCCCACAGCAAGACAGCATTTACATGGAGTATGAACACTGTAATGAGGTGACACACATATATGGTGATGATATCCAATGCATAATGGGTGTGACATGTGTGACACAAACATGTCAGTCATGTCAGTGTCATGGTGCTTTGCAAAGATAACTGTGCAGATGCAGTAGATGTCATAGAAATGTATGTGCAGCAGTATCTCTGTACATCTCTGAAACTGTGACCTGCCACCATCATTATGTTGTACAGATAATGCCCCGTACACGCCTCCCAGCATACACCCGCCAGGAGGATGATGTCCTCATCCCACAGCTCCCTGACAACTATGACTTGTTGTTCAGCCATGTGCCACAGCATGCCCAGCAGCAGGATGACCTGTGGCAAGATCTACCCAGGAGGGTGAACGATGTGGGTGGCCATAACCGCACCTAAAAGCAGGTGCTCAGACACTGCACGGACCTGATATGACATGCAAAACAGCATGCCACTGCAATCACCAGGGAACAAGGTGGAACAGGTGGTGGGCCACCAACCCAGCCCCCACTCACACACACCGAGGAGCTACTGGCCAGTCTGGGGACACCCAGGGAACAGCATCCAGAAACACTAGCTGCCATCGTGGAGGTGGGTGTCTCCCAACCAATGAGCCTGGAGTTGCCTGGTAAGTCAGTAATGCACATATGGCTGTTATATCCCATGTAGTTGCATGTGTCACTGTACATAATGTAAAGTAACAACATATGCCAGTTATGTGGACACACATGCTGCATACTACAGTATGCTACGTTGTGTATGCACACATGTGCATACTATATGCTATTACACAGGTGAATGTATGCACATGCGCAGTGCAAACTGTGGCTGTCATACAGTCATGGATAATGTTCATACTGGTGTGTCACCCCTATACAGGTACCTCTGGCGTGCCGCACAGACATGGGTCCGTTGCAGGTGAGACTGTCATCAGTATCAGGCATGTTACAGTGTAGATCTATTTGCCATGTGGCCAGTTAACACTTGCACACCTGATGTTTGTTCCAGTCACGATATGCAGGTCACACCACCATGCATTCACACATGCCACCCATGTGCAATATATTCACACGTAATGATACACAGACTTGAAACCACAGTACTTGTCATTGCGACATGTGTGGTCAGCTGTGCATACAACGGTAGAGGTGTTCTACAATGGAGGCATATGTAGTATGCATTGGAACAACATGTGTAGTACGCACACAGTACCACACAGTGAGCTGTGATATGGGCAGCCCACAAGTTTCACCATTGTGTCATATGCCCCTGCATCGGGTGCACACATTGTGATGTGCCACCTGACATGTCCCAGACATGTAGTGTTCTGTCTGCAATATTGTCACACTATCACATGACCTATACCCCACATACCAAACATACAACCTGTTGTCTGCATAGACCTGTGGAATGTGACATATCTGACATGTATAGGTGTATGTCATATGGGACCACACAGACATGTGGAGAAGATGCCCATCACACACAATTGGCCACCACATGTGCACACATGGCCATGGGGGATGGCCAGAGACATGTAGCCACACAGTACAATGGATGTGTATACACCTTGTTGCATATTGTCCACACATGGTCCAATTATAGCCTTAGATGACCAATTATACAGTTGATGTGGTACAGTGGACAACCTAAAAGCCTGTCCACAGCTACTGGAGGTGTCACTGAAGTCTACCATATACGATCTGTCGAACATCACGACTGTGTTGCAGTTATGGCTATGCAATGTGTACATATTATGCATTCTACAGCAACATACATGCCTCGTGTTGCCATGCAATGGCACAGTGTCTGTACTTCACACTGTATAGCAATGTAGACTGCTCACACTACCCTCCCGTGCTCATGCACATTTGCTAAACGTGCTTTCTATCTGTAAGGCATACACACAACACTGCAATGTGAAGCCCATTATGATGCTGTACATGTGTCAGGACACCATTGTGTCAAACATGTATGCATGTTAATGCACATGTCAGCAAATTACATGTCAAGGTCACGTCAGCCATGTGTACTGTTATCCTGTTCTGGGCCACATGGTGTATCACGGGGATGCATGCATACTACCAAGATTGTGTGAACTGCATGCCTACTGATATGACACCTGCTTGCTGTAGTGTGCATCCCAGGGAGGTATGCTTACTAACACTATTAATGTCTGAGCTGCATGCCCTCTGCTCTATCGCAGGCATGCTGCATGCCATCTGACAAATCACATGCATGGTGTGTCTGTGTGTGTCTGTGTGTGTCTGTGTGTGTGTGTCTGTGTGTGTGTCTGTGTGTGTGTGTCTGTGTGTGTATCTGTGTGTGTATCTGTGTGTGTGTCTGTGTCTATTGTACTTTACAGTATTTCTTTGCATTCACAGGTGATGTAGGTGCGTTACCCTCCTGCGGTCCATCTGATGTTAGTGTCCCCACAGATACTAGTGGTGATGAACATATGCATGAGGTACAGGCAGGGTTGTCAGGGGCTGAATCTGTGCCAATGGTTACCATCCCAGCTATGTCCCCCTCTTCCCTGCAGACAGTTCTGCTGCCAACACATACCGCATCACCGGTGGCCATAGTGGAAGGACAGTCAGCATCTGTTGGCGTGGAACAGGAATGTGTGGTGGCTACAGAAGGTGTGTCTACACACCATAGTGTCAGTGTAATGACTGCAGATGTGCCACACAGGCATGCGGCCGGTGCTGCTCGTAGGAGGACCTCTGGCAGACATGCACCTGCAGGACAGAGCGCAGCAGCTGGTATCACCAGACGTATGTTCCAGACTGTAATGGCGGCACAGGCACGTGCTGAACGGCAGAACAGAGAAGGGCAGAGGCTGCAGAGGGCTGCTATCCATACCCTAAATGACAACATCCAGGCATTGGCAAATGCTCAACAGCAGATTGCTAATGTTCTGGATAGGCGACTAGGTGAAATGGTCGGAATCCTTGACCGAGGCATGGCAATCCGCGAGCGGGAGCTGTCTGTGCTGGAATACCTGGTAGGAGTGAGGCGTTGGCCATGTGGATGTAGGCCAGCAACACCACCTAGTGTAGGTCGACGTGAGCATGCCACCTCACATGCCCGCTCCCATAGTGCCGGTAGCAGTAGCAGTGCAGCTGCTGCTGTGCTGTCAACACCAGGACACAGCAGGCCACGTGGACATGGCCCTGGACGGTCTCAGTGGGGACACATGTCAAGCGAACATGTGTCGTCGGACAGTAGCCACTCTGTACCTCCACCTGGTAGTGCCCGCGCAACCCAAGACAGGCACAGGTCACGTGGCCGTGGACAGACACAGTGACCTGTACAACCTGCACTGTACAATCTGGGGCTGTCAATTATACCCCGTGTAGGCATCACAAATGGCACAACTGTGTACACACATACACGCACACAGCAAACACAACTGTAGGGCTCCACAACATCCACATGCATTCTGCACAGACATGTCCAGTCAACTCACTGGCCCTTACACACACACATGATGTTATCCATTGGTGCAGCCTATGCCCCTGGCAAACATATCACCCTGTGCATATGATGAAGCCTGTGCCGCATCCCTGTCATCCACTCCATCAGTGCAGGGTTATGCACAAATATTCTGATGCACAGGGTGAACAGCATAGTGAGAGGTGTATGTAATACCTGTGTATGCATAGTGAGGGATGTGTATGTTGCAGTGGTTGTGTGTGAATACTGAGTTGTGTATGTGGCATAGGTTATGTACTGTCGACATGCACCAGTCACACCATGTAGTGCAGGTGCAGCATGCATTGTGATGTGTTCACGGTATGTGTCTCGGTTACATCTGTAGCACCATGTTGGTTGTGATACCCTGGTTCCCTCCTATGGTGTACTTGCATGTGCCTACAGGTAGCAGTGTTTGCAGTCCCCCACGTGTAACTGTGGAGTACACACAGGCACGTCTGGCAATATCAGCATGCTACATGTACCTTCATCCTGACTGTTGGACACACAAACATGACACAGATGTCCGCACATATACTGCACCTGACGCATGTGGTCAGTGCCACAGGCTACACTGGACAGAGACGTGACATACATAGCAGGACACATTACAGGTATGGTGACATGGTGCAGGGTTGTACACAGTGGCCTGGCCAATGATGATGTGAGGTGTCACTTGGTAGCTGGAGGCCACACTGTGCAGCAGTAGGACCCTGTAACAGTACGTGAACATGGCCACAGTCACGGGGTGTACACCACTATAACGCACACCCCATAGTGTGCAGCTGGGGACCCTTGCCTTTGTGGTCATCACCCTCATAGTACTATGCACCCACACGATGTGTCACAGAGAAGGGACATGCACAGGTAGCCAGTATGGCTGGGACCTATGGCATCAACAGGGTTGTGCAATGCATCACCATTACGGGTTAGTCAACACGTGGGGCCAGTGATAATTTCCCACCGTATATTAGCATATACACTCACACCAAGCACCAGACATACATACAGACACACACACTGTGGTGACCACACATGTGTATACGGACAGCCGATGTGTGTGATGCACCTCACCGGCGAACGTCATGCTTCCCACACTGACGTATGTACGCTTCTCTACAATGGTGTACAGGGATGTGTAGCAACTGGGACATATTCCCCGCAATATGTGGCATCCCTGGTCACACATTCGGACACACATGGCAGTGCTGGGAATGATATACCAGCCATATGATGACACGTTTGATGGACATGCAGCGGTATTGATTGCATTATGTGTACCAATGCTATATCTGGCAAATGTGCTGCTATATACACAGGAAAGGTTGTAGGTGTTACAGGTGCCATATGACATATAGTTGTTAACACCTGACCGCTGTGTATGCATTATGTCAGCACCGTCATGTAACAGCGACATAGCGTACAGTTAGCACATGGCATGATAGGATGGTGTGTGACACAACTGTGAGCCACCCCCTGCACACATACATCTAGACAGGTGGTTCACCACGTTATGTACACACATCCCTCCATACGTGCTGTTTGTATGTCACTGTATACAGATGTCAATGATGGGTCTGCATTGCATCTGCATGTCGTACGTAGGTGCAACTATGTTACGGACATCGGCCACTGCACATGCATGTTTGCTGCATGCACAGTACAGATGTCACATGTGTCTCCTGTTGCCATGTTTGTATGCATTGCTATTGTTGGACATGTGTGTTGACATACATAACACATGGACTGCGGTATGATATCACGGGTGTCACAGGCGACCAGTACAAGGGTATGTGTCCCGGTCAACACTGCTACACCGTGTAGTGTGAGCATTCAACAGACATGGGCCCACATTCAATTCGTGTGTGTAGCATTGATTAGGCCAGTGTTATGCACGAGGTACATCAAAGGCCATGTATGTATGTGTTGTGTGTGCAGTCCATGCACACATCCACACAATCACATGTATGACATACCCAGACGTGTGTTCATTGGTGTACAGCAACAGTCAGGTGTCACAGCTGTGTAAGGGTCATGGTATGTCTTGAGCCGACCTGTTCATGTATACTGGTATCATTGCAATGCATAACACCTGTTGGATCCCTGTTGGTACGTGTGTACTCTGCACAGCTGGTGTACACCGCTGTACAGCCCAGTGGTCATGTGTCACATGGTGTTGTTGGACTGTATGGCTGTGTAGTGCTGCACCAACGACATGGTGCTGACCTGACAGCTACAGTGTACACTGCAGTGTGTACGTGTGTGACCTGCACCTGTGACAGCTGTGATGGCAGCTGTGTGTGTACAGGTCACTGCATGTGTGACTGCCCTGTGCGTGAGGGCAGTTATACCTTACTGTGCCCTTCTGTGTGTACACTCCATCTCCATGCGAGATTGCCCTTTGCAACAGCTAACTGTGTGAGCATGCCCAGTACGCCGTTGTGTAGATGGACACACAGTACATTCGACACTGCGCCCTTCCGTGATTAGACTCCGTGTGCATGCAAGATGGCCCTTTGCAACTGCTAAGTGTGTGAGCATGCCCAGTACGCCATTGTGTAGATGGACACACAGTACATTTCACACTGCGCCCTTCCGTGATTAGACTCCGTGTGCATGCAAGATGGCCCTTTGCAACTGCTAAGTGTGTGAGCATGCCCAGTACGCCGTTGTGTAGATGGACACACAGTACATTCCACACTGCGCCCTTCCATGATTAGACTCCGTGTGCATGCAAGTTGGCCCTTTGCAACAGCTAAGTGTGTGAGCATGCCAGTACACCATTGTGTAGATGGACACACAGTACATTCCAAACAGACGTGTGATACTAAGCATGTGGGCATGGCCATTGACATCCTGTATAGCCATGGTGGTCATCCAGGCACCAGATGTCCAATTTCAATGTCACGATGGATGCCTACATTGAACACACTTGTTGCTCTCTTGAAGGGTGTACTGTCTGTGGCGCACCCCATATCTATTCAGTGTTGTTGTGCTCCATAGATATTCAGTTGGCCCGTTGACAGCACTGGCGTGTTTGTGTACGTCTACCTTGGAACGGTAATATGCTTTCAGACCGCTCACTCTCTAAACATTCCCTATCGGCATCTTTGCCTTTGCGGATGATGTCACCCACCTAGAAGTATGCCTCTTGGAGTGCTGTGTTCAGTAATCTCGGTAGCATGTTCTGTAAATGCGTAATGCTGTAGTGTGTTAGAATAGGTAGGTGTGTGTTCAACCCCCGGCCCTTCCAAGTGTGTGTGTGTGTGTTTCCAGCTGCCTGGGGGCACAGTAATGCTTTTAGATGCCTCACAACACATACATTCCCTATCGGTGTCTTTGCCTTTGCGGATGATGTCACCCACCTAGAAGTATGCCTCTGGGAGTGCTGTGTTGAGTAATCTTGGTAGCGTGTTCTGTAAATGCGTAATGCTGTTGTGTGTTACAGTAGGTAGGTGTGTGTTCAACTCCTGGCCCTTCCAAGTGTGTGTGTGTGTGTGTTTCCAGCTGCCTGGGGACACAGTAATGCTTTTAGATGCCTCACAACACATACATTCCCTATCGGCGTCTTTGCCTTTGCGGATGATGTCACCCACCTAGAAGTATGCCTCTCCGTGTGCTGTGTTCAGTAATCTCGGTAGCGCGTTCTGTAAATGCGTAATGCTGTAGTCTGTTAGAGTAGGTAGGTGTGTGTTCAACTCCCGGCCCTTCCAAGTGTGTGTGTGTTTCCAGCTGCCTGGGGACACAGTAAAGCTTTTAGATGCCTCACAACACATACATTCCCTATTGGCATCTTTGCCTTTGTGGATGATGTCACCCACCTAGAAGTATGCCTCTGGGAGTGCTGTGTTCAGTAATCTCGGTAGCGCGTTCTGTAAATGCGTAATGCTGTAGTGTGTTAGAGTAGATAGATGTGTGTTCACCTCCCGGCCCTTCCAAGTGTGTGTCTGTGTGTGTTTCCAGCTGCCTGGGGACATAGTAATACTTTTAGATGCCTCACAACACATACATTCCCTATCAGCGTCTTTGCCTTTGTGGATGATGTCACCCACCTAGAAGTATGCCTGTGGGAGTGCTGTGTTCAGTAATCTCGGTAGCACGTTCTGTAAATGCGTAATGCTATAGTGTGTTAGAGTAGGTAGGTGTGTGTTCAACTCCTGGCCCTTCCAAGTGTGTGTGAGTGTGTGTGTGTTTCCAGCTGCCTGGGGACACAGTAATGCTTTTAGATGCCTCACAACACATACATTCCCTATCGGCGTCTTTGCCTTTGCGGATGATGTCACCCACCTAGAAGTATGCCTCTCCGTGTGCTGTGTTCAGTAATCGCGGTAGCGCATTCTGTAAATGCGTAATGCTGTAGTGTGTTAAAGTAGGTAGGTGTGTGTTCAACTCCCAGCCCTTCCAAGTGTGTGTGTGTGTTTCCAGCTGCCTGGGGGCACAGTAATGCATTTAGATGCCTCACAACACATACATTCCCTATCGGTGTCTTTGCCTTTGCGGATGATGTCACCCACCTAGAAGTATGCCTCTGGGAGTGCTGTGTTCAGTAATCTCGGTAGCGCATTCTGTAAATGCGTAATGCTCTAGTGTGTTAGAGTAGGTAGGTGTGTGTTCAACTCCTGGCCCTTCCAAGTGTGTGTGTGTGTGTCTGTGTGTGTGTTTCCAGCTGCCTGGGGACACAGTAATGCTTTTAGATGCCTCACAACACATACATTCCCTATCTGCGTCTTTGCCTTTGCGGATGATGTCACCCACCTAGAAGTATGCCTCTGGGAGTGCTGTGTTCAGTAATCTTGGTAGCGCGTTCTGTAAATGCATAATGCTGTAGTGTGTTAGAGTAAGTAGGTGTATGTTCAACTCCCGGCTCTTCCAAGTGTGTGTGTGTGTGTTTCCAGCTGCCTGGGGACACAGTAAAGCTTTTAGATGCCTCACAACACATACATTCCCTATCGGCATCTTTTCCTTTGCGGATGATGTCACCCACCTAGAAGTATGCCTCTGGGAGTGCTGTGTTCAGTAGTCTCGGTAACGCGTTCTGTAAATGTGTCATGTTGTAGTGTGATAGGGTAGTTAGGTGTAAGTTCGATTCCCAGGCCTGCCAAATGTGTGTGTGTGTGTGTGTGTGTGTGTGTGTGCGTGTGTGCATGCTCCCGTCTGCCTGGGGACTCAGGTTATGCTTTTAGACGCTTCGCAACACAGATGTACCCTGCTGACGTCTTTGTCTTTGCAGATGTTGACATGCACCTAGTAGAATGCCTGTGTGTCTGCTGTGTTTAGTAATCTCGGAAGTGTGTTCTGTAAATGCGTCATGCTGTAGTGTGATAGGGTAGTCATGTGTAGGTTCGATTACCAGCCCTGCCACATGTGTGTGTGTGTGTGTGTGTGTGTGTGTGTGTGTGTGTGTGTGTGTGTATGTCTGTATCTCTCTCTCTCTCTCTCTATATATATATATATATATATATATATAAAATCTATTTTCTGCCCATACCTCTGCTCTTGCATGGACAGCTGACTGTTTCATGTATCGCATATTTGCATAGCTTTCACATACCAATGAGGTATGTTGCAACTCCCAGCATTGTCCATGCAACGTCCATGTTACGGGCGGTGTTACATGCCCTTACAGGCGTTTGCTGTATATCTTGGCAGACATCTATCCTTGCTGTACTCTCACTGTACTCGTACACGCCGGAGGCTTCATGTATCATGGCCTAGTTTTGATGTGTGTATGTCTATTTGTGCTGTATGCATGTCTCTGGGTATGTCCCACTATCATCATTTGTAAAGGTGACAGCCCTATAGGTTCTTCATGTAGACTGCTGTGTCATTTGACATGTCAGCACATACCTGCGGACAGTACTGCACGTCCTACTGCAGCGCATTTCATACCTTCTGCATTATCTTGCAGTCGATATTGTTGTTTCCTCACACATGGATCTGTTTCTGTTCATACCACTCCACCTCCTAGAGCAAGTTGCTGGACAAGGCCTTATCTGATAGTGGGACACATAGGGGCAGTATTGACATGTTGCTCTTACAAACGTAGATAGTTGACACAATAATAGGTTTTGCATTAGTATGGCTTTTCTGTTGGATTTGGTGTCGTACTCAGATGTTTGTCATTATTTCATGTCTTCAGTTATCATGAAAGTGCCAGAATGTTACTGTTGTTACGTGGAACACACCAAACATATGAGGCAGAACTCTGCACATTCTGCGTAAATCTGTACAGTTGCGGAGTATGTGTCTGTAACAAAATATCAACTTTCTGACACCAATACACACACTGTATGGCGGCATCACAGGCCACATGCCATTACATTTATATTACAGGACACACCCACCCAGACAGTTGTATTCCTCACACAGGCCAACAGCTGCTTATCCACACTGATTGGTCTATCATGTACCGTATGTATTTGCGCTTTCCATCAGTGGCAGAGCTCACGTACGTGTCTGGGGGACTGGACATTGTTACGGTGACACTGCATGACACCCTGAGGGACACATTACTTTTGTGTCTATTAACCTTCCACATTGACATTCACAGGGCATACGTTGTCATTCACATTTTTCAGAGTACATGCGTGTGTCTTGTACATGTTTTCTCATTTGTCCTGATGTCTTTCTTCTCACCTGTCCACCTAGTATCACTAGTTCTGTACATGTATTTTGGACAGGTTACCTTCATACCCCTAACCTGTACACATTATGGGTAAACACCCTGACGTTTGACCTTGTTACATTTGTCATAGTGATGTGCCTTTCTGGTAAATTGCTGGCGAGGCATTACGGATTGTGCGGTAGATAATAATGACTGACATTTCCATTACATGATTAGTAACACTCATAACATCCATATTCATGGGTACGCCAGTATTCTCACGACATTCTGACTTTGTCTGGGGTATATCTAATATAGTCCCTATTTGTATTTCATGTACTATGCCTTAGTGCAGCTGTGTTATTCTGACAGTTTGCCAGTTATGGGGACCATCTTGGTCGTACGCATGTCCATCCATGATAATCGCCTACATGACACTGATATAGGGCCCTACATATTGCCAAAATGGTTTCCATAATATCCAGTGGATGGTTTGCCCCATTATTGAGAATATAGGTGTGTGCTATACCCACATCACTCCCATGGGGCGGGCCTACAAAATCCCTGCCAAACAACACCTAGGCCCATTTCTGCATACCCATGATTCCCATACCTGACAACCCTCTACAGTACCCATTACACATGTTTAATGTGTGCAGTACTGAAGTGTGGAGACACTTATATGCACTCCCCACTCTCCGGATATCAGTTCGTACGTCATACATTCTATCGACACATGTGTCGTCACCCTTGCACCTGATACTGTTGCATGTACAGCTATTTCGTATTCGCTGTGGTCACTTGTTTTGCGTCAATGTCGGTTGACACTACATAAGATTCAATTTTTGGAGTCCTGCAATGGACACCTATCTGCATGTTTAAAGTGTAGAACTTGCTGGACTGTCACTTTCTGGCCAATGGTTTGGAATGCTGCGGTTTATTCACCTTTCCTGCATGTCTGTTTGTCTACCCATATTAGATATAACGTTGCCTATTTATGTACATATGTCATATCTACGGGACATAAGTCTGTTGTGTATACATATATACATGTACAATCCTCATTTCATAACTTGCTTTGGTTTACGTCTGTGGATTATGTGTATACACATATATCTATATCCATACCATATCTTTCCACTATACAGATTGTCGCAGAGTGTACAGCTGCTTGCCCCTTTATCTTCACTGTGTTTTAAATAAACCTGTGTCTATCTGGCAATGTTGTGGCATTTCATTTGAGACTTACAGTGGGGATTTCTGGCAAGCAGTTCAGGTTACGACTGCATACCCTTCAGAGAATCCATGCTACTGACACACCCGTTATTCTATCCACTTTCTATGTTTGTTCTGGCACATATCTGGTGTTTGTCCCTATTTGTACCGGTAGTTTGCATGGCTTTGTCCGGTTTCATACTTTACGAGGTTAACAGGTTTGAGCCATGTATAACTAACATGGGGGAAACAGCATTCATTTACTATGCTGTGAGCGGATCACACACAGGCGCACTTGCATTTCCTTATTGTGGGTTACGCAGGCGCATGCATATCCTTATTGTGGGTTACATATGTTTACTAAGTCTTTGTGCTTACGTGGGCTTTATTACTTGTGACAGTACCAGTAATTATCTGTACTACGGTTAACGGACGTTTGCGAAACACACGTTCACCTTTACATATTTAACTGTCTGTACAGCACAGACGCATTCATTACACTTTCACATTATATGTGCTGTAGTCGTTGTTCAACCGGGACTGCATTCACGTTGGCCGGATGCTGTAAGCACTATACGTTTGGTGTTCTGACTCATTTATATGCATACCCATAGTACATAGCTACATTAACATATGCCTCACCGCTTCACTTACGTCACAGGCATCCATTCTCCTGCTGGGAGAAATGCGGTACTACATGTTACACATTCCCTATTCCCTACTGCTCTGAACCCACGCTACATATTTCATCACTGCAGGGATATTCAGAACCCAAAGGCTTATAGTCCTGACACATACAGGTCTTTAATTGTCAGGGTGTTCATGTGGTGATCTGGGTTTAGGCTTGTCCGCCTGGTGAACGGAACTGCCCTGACCGTGTTCAAATGTCAGACAAAGCACATGGACAGGGTTTGTCCATTTTAAACATTTAATCTGTGTTTACAGACACAGGTGTTTGGGCACCTGTCAGCAGCTTATGATGTTGGCAATACATAATATGGGTGGGGGCGGTTACGATACATAATCCACGGTGAGTGGTGTTCCCATTCACGTTTGACTATTTCCTATATTCATTCTTACGAGGGTTATTATTTTGCACATGACTTAACTATGAATTAACTACGGGTATACAGTAGTACAGTCAACATATGTGACGGCTTGTTACAGTATATATGTACAGACCTCTGTAATACTGGGGACTACCCCACATCCTTCACAGCATTTCCTGCTTATGTACATACTATTATTCCTTGAACTTTCGAAGCTTGTGAGAGCAGTAATTACATCTGTCCCTATTTGTCCACCCATCCTTTTAGGCTTTGTCCAGGTTTTGTTGCTGTAATAGGTTGAGAGGTGGTGTCGGTATGTGATTGAGTTGAATATATACTGTCGATAATTCAGTGGGGAGTAGGGTTACCACTTGTTCCTCTTTGCGAGGTCCCACTTTGGACAGTTGTGTCCTGCGATGACACCTAAGACATGGCAAATGTCCTGTGATTTTAAGACAATAATATATTTCTTAATTTCTGTACTAGTTGCATGATACAGGTATTTTGTATCTGGTACACATAACTATTATTTGGGATAGCATAAGCTATTCAAATGCTATGGCATTAGCTTTTATCTTGGCATACACGTGTAATTCTGTACTTTGCACAGGCCGGGGTATGTTTTATCCTGCAAATTCTCACATTTCTACAAGGGATGTCCCACCTTGGCCATCTGAACAGGTGGCAACCCTAGTGGGGTCACCTGCATGGTGGACAGCTGTTCCATCCTGCGTAGTATGAATTGCATGTCTGTGTAGATACTGACCAGTACCATGACTACACATACATGTTTTGTCCAGATGTGTACAGTAATGGACACCGTGGCGTGTAAACAACTCTGAGGTTTCAACAGGTTACTTATCCCATGCGGGATGTACACACATTTTGCCGTAACATTAACGCGCGGCCATTTGGATTTACGTACCTGTGATGGGATGTTTACAAATGTGGGATACATATTTGCAATCTGGACATTGCCTAGGACAATACTTCCTACTACATATGGGGAATACCCGCTATGTGTAGGTGTACGGATGCGCAAGGCTGGTAGCTGGATTTGGTGGACATTCGGACATGGGTGCGGGTTATGTGCTATACAGGGGTTGTTGCGTATTGCATTTGCATGCATGGGTTCTACTTTTGGATATCCCGGTTCTGCATATAGCATCCTATGTGTATGTGATGGTTATGTTCCTGTTCATGTGTATAGCACATTTTAATATACATATGTTTGTGTGTGTTTGATATACAATATGGACTGTCAGGTTTCTTTACGGTTGTTATATAGCCACAACTGCCCTGCTGTGTACTATCACTACCACTGTGGGACTGCTGGTGACCATACCCATGGGGCTAGACGTGTGTATTGGCGGCGCGCTGACATGATGCGCTTCACTTCCACTGGGTATAACTTCTGACAGTGCAGTACATTACGGACACACGATTTTAAATGTCATTTGTTCCATGGACGGAACCTTATATTATGTTGCGTGCATTTCTGTTTGGTTCTCCATTTTGTGTGGCCGGGAACTGTCTTGCATGCTTTGCATATGTTTCATTATCCACGGACACTGATAGGTGCGATTACTATTGCAGGCAGGCTATAATATTCAGCAGTTTAGGTTGCTCATCGCCAGACGACATTGACACGCCTCCGGGCGCAGCTTAGTAACGCCCCATGCACTCGCGCACGTGTCCTATGCACGTGGATGTGGTAGCGGCGCACCTTCATTAATATGCATATGGCGCTACTACACCATTTATACGCCGCACGGCCGGCGCAGGCCTTACACCAGCCTTGCGCCGAGCTTCATGAATCCGGGGGTATGTATTTTTTTGTTTTACTGTGACTATTAAACATTTTCCTCTGATAACTATAAAGTATATGTTTGAGCTTTTAAAGGAAATTATCAGTTTTATAGTTTGAGTGTTTACCAGTAAAGTAATGTTTTGGTCAGGCATACTAAAAATGTTTTTGTGAAAAAACAAATTTAAATTAATAAATGTTAACAAAACTAAGATTCGTACTAGCCATGGAATGAAAATCATTCCTAATCTGATGGATAATCCTAAATCCATCAGATTATCACTCATACCTTGACAATCCAGAACATCTGAGCTCCATAAATTGAATTATCATATGGAGAATATGTGTAATAGGAATAAGCAATATTTATATTATTCTGAACACATATAATACTATTGTATATTAGACAGAATTCTAATACAATATAAATGTCTACTTATTGTATAAGCAATTAATATTTACATGAAAGATAAATGGCAAGCAATTCATTCACAGTAAAGTAGGATTTATCATATATAAAACCGCAGTAAAAGATTATAGCACACAGTTATTTAACATATTCACCCTTATTGATGAAGTCTTTAAAAACTTATTACTTAATATAAATAGATGATAATAATATTTATATCCAATGTCTATAATACAATGTATTTTACTGGATATATCAAAAGTTATATTTCATTGTTTGCCAGCATTTAAGTAATCACTTTGTTGCTAACGTACTTAAAGCATCAAGTTTGTTTTCTGTGAACATTGACGAAATTTAGTACATTTTAATTATCAGTGCATCCCTCTTCCCCCCATTTCCTACACATAATGATTTTCATATCTGCCATTTCTTATTATAAAATGAGTGAAATTATAGGTTAAAAACAAAAAAAATTACTTATTGTGATTAATGATTACAAGTTCCATTTCCATATTCATAAATTGCAATTTTATGGCATATACTGAAAGTTTTTAGATTTACATGGCAACATTCTATTTTGTATAATCAGCAAAGGTTAAACTGAGTGATTATTGTCAATTTAATACGATTTGTTTGTTTAGTTTGTTCCGAATGTGATTGTTACATTCTGTGACATTCCTAGTTCAGGCTTCTATTGTTTCCCTTGAACAACTTTGTTAGTTTGATGTCATGTATAAAACATTAGTTACCTTGGTAACCACTTAAGTATTATATATCGTCAAGATGGGTTACAAAAACTACAATTCATTCAAGTTAAAGCAATTACATGACTTGTTATGCATATTTACTTATATAAGAAAATCATCATGCTTCCCCTTGATGTTCATTGTATTGTATGTCATTTATGACAAGTTAAGACAGTAGTGTTATTATTCACAAGCCCATGTTATTAAATCCTGTCTTTAATACCTAAATAAAGCAGACTGCTTCATCTTATATGACAATTAAATATTGTATGTCTAGATTTACTAAAATCATACATTACATAACTAGTGTGCGTTTTTTTTTTTTTTTTTTGGCTGTTGCTTAGTTATTTGAGAGACCACAAGATGCAATGCTTATTCTTATTATTAGCTCCTTCTAAGCATGTTTATATAGTCCATAGACTTTAAATCATGAGACTTTTCTAGTTTCTTATTTTTTATAAGTATATTTCCATCCTTACATACACACATATCAATACTTCAAGCACGGGCAACAATGCCCAGCCAGTTTTGCCAGAATACCATTTATTAGTTCATGTGTTGTGCTTCCAGGCTGTTCTTAAAATAACCAAACCAATATCTGCCCTATTCCATTTTACCAGCCTGTTCCATGCAGTGGCCACTCTGCCAGTGAACCACTCAACACACCTTCCATTCCCACAGATATTTCCATGAAGGAAATCTGATGACTCTCTACTACTTCCTGGCAATCCCAAACACCCCTAGAATCAGCTATCCTCATATGCCCAATACGTCCGAGCAAGCTCACCTCCCAGACCACTGCAAAGAGTACTGCACAAGACCAAATGCTCTCAGTCTTTCACAATAACTCAGACTTCCACTCTTATGTAAGTCCTTAATGTGTTTGGACCAAAATACATTTTAAATATAAAATCTTGCTTATTTTATTTATTTTTTTTATTAAGAATCAACTTAATGAGCTAAATGAAGTTTTGGGAGACATTCAATATGTGTACATGTGGTTTTAAACCAAAAACTTCATTGCCAAGAATCATCTCGGAGGCTCCTCAGAGCCATTAAGCATTATCATCACTCTGTCTCCATTACCATAGCAACCTGGGAGCATCTGTTTCTGTTAGTGTGTCTGTGTACTGCATACAAGAGGCTCACGATGCACCTGAAGCAAAGCTTCACTTTACTGCAACTTCAAGCCTAAATTCTGTCCCTTTCAGTGAGGCAACAGCCAGAAAAATAACCTAGAAAAAAACAGATCATGACATTTCTAAATCATACTTTAGCTGAAGAAGGCATTAGTCTCCATGACAGCATTTTTTTTTCAAAACACTCTACTGTTACTATTGTTATATATGTTGTTAATTTGTTACATTTGAGTCTGAACTCTGATGAATGGTACCTTGCTGAATTAGTTAATTAATTACTTAAATTATTAAAGTAAAATCAATGAAAAATGAACAAGATGATTATTCATTAAGTTCTAGTAGGGGAATATAAACTTCTATGTTTGTATTATATATTGCTTTGTTTGCCTTATGTATAATGTAAATTGTAACCCATCTTGACCTACCTTAGTTTGTGAAGAATTATTGGACTCTTTGAACATTCTGAATAAATCATTACTGTTTCTCAGTTGTTTATGACACCCTTCTTTTTTAAAATAAAAACATATGACAAGTGATGTACCATATCAGTTGATACTTTGTGAGATGTAGTTGTAAGAGTTATTTTTTGGGACACCTATCTTGCAATCAGTTTTTTGTTTCTTCTTTCTAGCATCAGTCCAAGGATTTGTTTCTTTTATACTTTTAAGAGTAGGGCCCATCCATTCCATTTCTTCTGGGATAGACACTATGTTGTTATTTTTGATGAATATAGTAGCTTCTTCTAAGTCATTAAAGGTTCTCATCTCATTGGCAAAAAATATTTTTGTCTTGGTTGGAAAGGCCAGCTGTGCTTTAATGTTGTTTTATTTTAACAGTTTTATTATTGGCCAGACTTTTTTCCTTTGTTCTAGTATTCTGGAAGAACAATCATTGTCAAACCTTATCAGGCTTTGATTGTATTTTAAGGGTGATTTTCTCCAAGCAAATTTTAATGTTAGTTCATTGTCCAGAAATGAAATAAATTTTATAACTATGGATCTAGGTGGAGTCTTTGTTGAGTTAGAAGCAATTCCAAATGAAAGTCCCTCTTTCAAGTCTAAAAATTCAGGAATCCAGGTTGTTAAGAATGAAATAATGCCTTCTCCTTCAGTGCTTTCAGGCAGACCAAAGATCCTTATGTTGTTTCTCCTTTCCCTGTTTTTTTAAGTAATCTATTTTGCTAAGCAGCTGTGTATTCAGTTTAAGCAGAAATGCTTTTTGGAATTCTTCCTCTTTGAGTCTCCCTTCAATGTCATTTAGAGACATCTCTATATTTGTTATTTTTGTATGGTGTTGCTGCAATAGTTCCTTAATAGTATCAGTCTGTTTTTGAGAATTTAATTTTAGGTTTTCTAAGTCATTTTTAAAGCCATCCATCTTTAAAGATAGTTCCTGTAAGGTAGATGTCATCAATTGCAGTTCTTTTTTTCAAAGCAGCATCTGGATGAGAATGTCTTGAGTTGTTCATATTCAGTGACTGAATATATATCCAATTTACTTGTCAGGAAAATTTTTGTATATCTCCACCAAAATTGATATTTACGTAGTTTAGTAGTTTATCTATAGATTTCTGACATTTTAAACTTGAAAATAATAAAATGTTCCTATATTATTATACTAGTTTATGGAGCCCTCAAAATTCACTGCTGTCAGTTGGCCATCTAGGCTCTGCCCCCAAATTTTATTGTTTTGTAAACCCTGCTTCTGACTGAATTTTACACCATTTTCTAAGTCATATATACAGTTCTCCCAGGCATTTCCAGTTTCACATTATTACTAATGTCTAACCTACTTATTTTCTGCTTTTGCAGTATTTTTCTATTAAAACACATTTTTACATAATTTGCCGTAATGCCACACATCTTTCCAAATGTGGTCTTTTGCTTTTGATTGTTTATTAACACATTGCCTACATGTGGTGTAGTTCTTAACTACTCGTTTTTTACTAGCTGCCTCCTTGGATATGTTTTGCTGCTATATGTGGTCCATTTGATTTATATTTTTAATATTTCTATGTTATTTCCTGCTCTCTTTTTTTATTTTCAGTGTCAGTTTTAAACACTTCTGAGCCATTTGTTAGTGATTAAAGGTACAAACTCAGCAGTTCCCTAACATAACACAGATCAATGATTTTATTAAGTCTTAAGTTTGATTCTCTTCATAAGCTGCTTATTAGTGCTTATTATTTAAGACAGATACCATTTTATCTCTGATCAATGAATAAGAAAGCTCTCAAAGTTCACAGTCATGTAATCTGTGTCACAAATTAATCATGACATCATTAAATTAACTCCAACTATTCTCTGTTGCATATCGCCCACTTAGAGGTGATCTCTGCATAACTTACAAAGCCATGTCTGGCCCAGCACTGTTAGAACTGCTACATCTAAAGAAATCCCAATCACTCCACACCACATGCTCCAGAGACCTCAACCTCATTACCACAATCAACAGAACATGCTGGAGGGATAGGTTCATAACCAGGAGACTGCTCATGCTATGGAATAGACTTCCCCTACATGCCAAGTAGAGCACCTCACTGCCCCTCTTTAAGAGAAATCTTGATGAGTGGATGGGAAATAGAAAATTCACCCTAGGGATCACTCCAGTGTCTTTACTCAACAGAGGCACTGGGAACTAAAGTCGGGTGGCACGATGCCAGGGTAATCCTATGGGTTAGGCTTGTAAAGGTCCCAGGGCCATTAGCCCAGTACACACCTATGAACTTATGAACCTATGCATTATTTGTTACATTTCTCACATTTTAGCAGAGTTTCAAAGCTGATCTGTTCTCACTGCTGCTGTAGTGCTTACAATGTGTCTGCTAGTTTTACAGGACTGTAGTATCAGGATTGTGTGGTTTCCCTGCACTTGAGTTCCAAAATTAGCATTTTTACATTTAGAGGGTTTTCTGATGGCACTCTTGTGGCAGAAGTGTTCTCTAGCAAATCTATTTGAATTGGTATTGCTGGCTGAAAGCTTATTGTGTGTTTACTTGATTGGTCTGTAGCCTTGCTGTTGTAAAACTTGTTTTTTTTCCTGATTCTGTTTATTGTTATTGAATTCTGATTCTGGTTATTGTTATTGAATTTCATGAGATTCTTGTATCATTTGTAACATTTCTCACACATTAATACAGTTTAAAAGTTCATCTCTTTCCACTGCAGCTGTAGTACTTAATTACATTGTGTCTGCTAGTTTTACAGTACTATAGTATCTAGATTGTGTTGTTTCCTTGAATTTGAGCTCTTAAACTAGCATGTTTTACATTAAGAAGGTTTACTGACTGCACTCTTGTAGTAGAAGTGTGCTGTGGCAAACCTGTCTAACTTGGCAGCTGCTGGCTGAAAGATTAGTGTGTGTTTTCATGATTGGTCTGTAGGACTTGCTGTTGTAAAAAATGTGTTTTCTGATTGCATATAAGTCCAGTGCTTGTGCTAAGCTGGTGTCTGCACAGTGGCAGTTATCAGTGCCCTGTACAAATACACTTTCAAGTTAAAAATTCCCTTAGAATAACTATTTTTGCAACTTTCCTCAGTCCTCCTGCTGCTCTAGGAGCATCTGCGTTGCTCACAGAACTGCATCACCTTGTTGGATAGCTGCAGTTCACACTGAGTACAGCACCCATTCTTTGTTCCTATCATCACTGCCTAGTCAAATCTACACACTCTTCTCCCTGGTAAAACCCATAGTAAAAGACTTGAAACCATGGATAGGCACTTTACTGCTATCTCTTTGGCTAGCATGGTGGACACAGGCATCCTGAGGTAATGTAGCAATTGCCTCATGTATACTGACAACCACTTAATCCTGAAACAAACAAACAATATGTGAGAGATGTAGTTACACTATGAAAATAGAGACAATGCTCACATATTGACAAATCAAATGACAAGTTGTCAGCACATGCACATCATTTTCCTCACTAAATAAGGTCTCTACACATAATCCCATGTATGCGGAGGTACTCGGAAGTAAACTTACCATAGCCTCAGAGGACTCACATATACTGCCCTCAGAAACCACTTGCAAGCAAAACCAAGTCAACACCAAACACTATACATAAAAATACACCTCACAGTGTCTCCATAAGAAAGCCCCTAAGGCAAAACACCATATCTTTAAGAATCTTGGCCAAAGGAGACTTGAATAAATGCCAAAAATACAAATGAATTGCCACCCAACAATCAGAAAAAACAACTCAAACAGTGGATTCAAAAGGTTTACTGGTGCATCAGGTACCTCAGGTTTAACCTTCAAAGGAATAACTTTTACACCAAATGACTCTCCTTTATATTGTGCTTAATCAATCAATTAATACATAATTATATTTAAACAAATTACCTATAATGCAATTAAAATGACATTTTCTTACTCATACAAATACACCTTTGTGCCTGATGTGAATAGAAGAAACAACTGCCAGCTTTATTCATTGAAATTGAGTTCCTGGTTTAACCCCTTAGGATATAGAGTGCTGAAATTTATAATCAACTTTGTTTCTAAAATTTAACAATTTATTTAAAAAATCTTCCCCTTGACAATCATGTGGTTTGGCGAAAATGCTAAAAAAGAAACTGGCATCAGAATTATCATGACTATTTAAAAATGATGTAATATTGGACTGTCCATTCTTTTATTTCTGATATCACCTAAGTGTTCCATAATGCACTTTTCACCACCCTTTTTGTTTGACCTATGTACCAAAGAACTGGTACACAATCACATCCAATGATGTAGACCACTCTGCAGGAATCACACCTGAATTCTTCTTGAGCCCTATATATCCTACCATTAATATCTGCTCCATACAGGTTTCTAATCTTCCTGCAAACCTTACATCTACCACAAGGAAAACTCCCCTTACGAGTACCTATTGTTCCAACATTACCCATATTCAATAATTCTTTTAAATTCAAAAATCTACTATAGGAAAAGGTAACCCGCATTGGAAATAAATCTTTAAGGTTAACATCATTAGAAATTATTGGCCAAAATCTGTTTACAAACCCTTTAAGCTAGTCAGAAAGGGGAGAATATCTATTGACAAAAAATAATCTATTTGTGTCATTATCATCTCCCTTATGAATACCCAGTTCTTCATATTTACTATATACCCTTATATTAGTTACTGTGCCAGTCCCCCTTATTTTGTTCAACACTTGATTTTCAGCTTTGCTCAGAATGTCTTCTGAATATCCCCTGCTTGCCAACCTGACCCTCACCTTGGAAAACTCTCCCTTCAGCTGTAATTTATCAAATGTGTTATTTGCAATACACCAATATTCCCCATATGGCAATGAAGCTAATAAATGAGGAGCATGCATACTGTTTGCCATCAAAATATTATTAACCTCTGTCTCCTTAACATACGGCCTGTACTAAATAGTTCAATCCCTTCCAATGAAAAACTCCAAATCCAAATATTAGATTTTCTCCCTATGTGTGTGAAAAGTAAACTCCACACCAAATTGGTTTCTGTGCAAATTCCCCATAAATTCTGTGAATTCCTCCATATCTCCTTTACATACAAAAATCAAATCATCTATAAATCTTTTATAGATGACTGTTTTCTGACTGTAAAGTGGGGTGTTATCAAAATAATTCATAAAAATAATAGCATATGCCAGGGTATAAGATGCCCTCATGGCAGTACCTTCTTTTTGTAAAAAAAATACCTGTTTTCAAATTTAAAACAGTTGTGCATTAATGAAAATTATAATAAACAATTCATACCACCATAAGCAAAATCCCCCACCTTATCATCGCTAGCTGCAGGTCCCCAAACATGAACCATGAAAACTACTTTGCATACTGAAGTTACTAGAATCACTTATCATTCAGCCCAACACACTACTCATGGGCAATTTCAACTACCCCTCCATAAACTGGAAAACATACATAACCACTAACATGTGAGCTCAGAGATTCCTGGACTTTGTCAGTGCAAATGTTCTGGAATAGCTGGTCTGCACTCCCACTATGGACTCAAATATTCTTGACATAGGACTCACAAACACGGGGAGCACTGCACCCCCCCAACATAATGTCCTCATTGGTATGATCAGATAATAAATCAGTCTCCTTTGAAATAAATGTAATTGCAGTACCCTCATCAAATCCTAAAAGCTTAAAGAATTTTTCCAAAGCAAATTACCTACTACTAAGTTATAGTATAGGTAATTTCAAAGCTCACCCAATCCCAAAAACATGAAAGCTTACCCAGAAATATACACAAATGCCCTGTACAACCACTTAAACTAGTGCATAGAAAAGGCAGTACTCACTGAACTAAACCCAGGTCTAGCCAGAAAAAACAAGTCATCCTGGTGTACCCTGACATAAATAGATTGTACAACAGAAGGAAGAAAATTATGTCTAAAAGTAAGTAGAAGGGTGCACAGCAGAGAAAAAAACCTTATTAGTCTCAACAGGCAAATCAGAGAACTAGTCAAGTCTGAGAAATCTGAATATGACACTAAAATAGCCTCCCAAGCAAAGGATAAGTACAAAGCATTTTTTGGTTATATCCGAAATCTTAAGGGAAACAATCAACAATGAGTTGGCTGTAGATGGCACCACCTATACTCAGCCTAAAGAAATAGCATAGTCGCTGATTGATAAATTCAGCTCAGATTTCACACCTCATGAAATACCCTCTACCATTCCTTTGCCTGTTATCACAAAAGAACAGGTCATCGATATGCTCTTGAAAGTTAGAAACATGGCATCAGTGGGCCCTGATGGAATCCCAAGGTACTTATTAAATAGCTTAAAACATGACCTAGTGGATCCACTCAGATCTCTGATAGGATAGATGCTTTCCCGTGCAGGCACTGTAAAGCCTGCAGTTATATTTCCTCTGTTAATTGTTTTGTACACCCTAGAACTGGCAACAGATTTTGTCCCAAGATCTATGCTGATTGCCAGAGTAAAGATTTAGTATATCTAGGAACTTGTAAGTCCTGTTTATGCTTTAATATAGGAAAAACAAATTACTGTTTAAAGACAGAATTCTTGAGTATATTGGTGACATGTACAGAAATGCCACAACAAGTGCTTTAAGCATTTCAATAATAATTTTGGGCATCATTTTGTTTTTATTGTGTTGTAACTTGTTTCAATGGATATTATAAGATGTGACATCATTAATAAAGCAGAGTATAAGGAGTCTAAATGGATTATTAAATTTCACTCTACTAGGAACTTTGGATTGAATGAAATATCCCTTTAAAGCTAGTACTTAACATGTGTAATTTATATCATATATAGTAGTTCTTGATTGGTTGATTATTTAATTGAATGTTATATTTAAATTTTGTTGTATTTGATGTTTTTATGGTCTGAAGACTGAAAAAGTGATTTTAACATGAATGCGCTTACCGAATAAAACTTTCACATTTAATCTGTCTACCATGGTGATTAGTCTTCATTTGTTCCTGGTATAACCAACATGTCATATGCTAATCAACTAAAAGTCCTATCACTGTTTGCAGTTTCATACCAATTATAGAGGAGTGATAAATGCTTGAACTACAAGGCAGTCTCTGACCAAGCCCTGATAGAAATGTTGCATATTCACAAAACTAACAGCATGAGGGTCACCGACTCCAAGGATCTAAACTTGATCTCTGACATAAATAGCTCATGTGTCCAAGAGATTGCCCCTCCTCTGGAATAGGCTTTTTATTCATGGCAAGCAGAGCTCTTCCCTGATCATCTTCAAAGGATGGGAAATCACAAATTCACTCCTGGGGTAGTACCCATGTCCCTTATGGACAGAATCAGTCTTTAAAAAGTATCAAAACCCCATTTGCTGACCCTTGTTAACTTTCCTCTAGGGATAGAAAACTGGGTAACATTTGAGTACAATTGGCTAGGATTGCAATAATCTTGATCCATTAGCCTAATAATCCCCTATGAGCCTATGAAAATGATGTGGCCTCTTAAAGAATTATTGCATCCAAAAATTTTTGCACTCAGTTCATCAAAATATTGAGTTTTTAGAAGTGTTTTTTTTCTCTTTTATAAATGAATTCCTGGGGGTGTAGAGGAAGGTGCACTCACCCCTCTCTAACTTATGTAAACAGACTCCAGGTTGTATAAACTAGGAGAAAGGGGATGAAATCATCTTATAAAAAAACTGTCATAATTTCAATAAGATGCATCCATCATAAGGATAAAATTCAGATATGATAAATCATTGTGTTTTTCTCATACGCATCAATCTTCTTCTGCTTTCGGCTGCTCTCATTAGGGGTTGCTACAGTGGATCATCAGTTCACAGAACAAGTAGCAGTAGAGTTTTATGGTTTTGAGTTGCCAGCCCAGTGCCCAATGTTCCTCAGCAGGTGCGCACACACACACACACACACACACACACACACACACACACACACACACACACACACACACGCACGCGCACACACGCACGCGCACACACACACGCGCACACACACAGTTGCACACACCCACACACACCCACACACACACACCCACGCACACACACAAACACACACACACTCACACACACCCACGCACACACGCACACACACACACACACACATGCACACACACGCACACACACACGCACATACATGCACGCACACACACGCATGCACACGCACGCACACACACACAGCTGCACACACACACACACACACACACACACACACACACACACACACACACACACACACACACACTCATACCTAGGGCCAATTTAGAATGTCCAATCCACCTGTAGCATGTCTTGGGAATGTGGGAGAAAAATGGAGAACCCAGAGGAAACCCTTGTGAACACAGGGAGGACATGCAGACTCCACACAGAAGGCATCCAAGCTAAGAATTGAACCACAGAACTTCTTGCTGTAAGGTAATGATGCTAACTGCTGCACCACCGTGCTGCCCCCTCTCATATGCATCAAAGATATCTGTTAAAAAAATGACTGACAGAGACTAGGTTTCTCTTTGACTTTTTAATCGGCTTCTAATTTAGTTTTCAGCACCAAATTGCTTTATTCCTCATACTCAGTACAGAACTATAATATGCATTAATGGTTTCCTCTTCTACAACATGAAGAAACATAGCAAATTGCACTTGTATACCAGTATATCTCAAATCTTTGGTTCCAGGACCTCTAATTTTCTGAATGTTTTCCTTTTCAGTTTCATAGCTATTTCAAGTTGAGTCATCATCATCATAAAGATTTTAAAAAAATGAAGAAAACCTTCCCCAAATTTGAAAAAATAATTATAGGCATAAAACTACAGCGAAGATAAATATTCTCATTATTTTGCTAGCTATGGGCTTGCCATAGGATGATAATTAATATAGTGAGACAAACTGCATGTGGAAATAGTAACAAACTTATGTATATTATGTAAGATATTTATTGATAATACAAGAAAGGAATCCAAGATATATTCAGCCAAATAAAC
>NC_056745.1:355538633-355626133 GCF_019279795.1 Protopterus annectens
TCAACAATAGTTTCCATCCCTGCTTCCTTGATAAGCTATTGTTTTCTGAATCAGATGAGTCATCACTGTCAAACCACACATAAGTATCAGGCTACAGTAACTTGGCTCCCAGAAAGCGAGTATGAGATCTCATTATCGTCAGCATTGCTGTAACAATACCTCTGTATGATGCATAATTGATAGGACCTCTGGTGTAGTTTCATCATTTGTCTGTCGTGAACTTTGTGAGAAAAAAGACATGAAGCTCTTTTCAATGTTTCTCCTAGTCACAAAATAACTGTATTCACATATCCATCTGAAAGTGACGTCATTGCTCCTATGTAACATTAATGGGAAAGACTGAACTTTATATGGGATAGTTAATTTGTATTTCATGTTATACTGCCAATAGTAAGAAGTTCAGATGTTACCTGTAATAGGCGACTGGAACTTTGTCTGCTCTACTTATTTATTAAATACGATTAAGCATTTTGCATACAAAGTCAAATGAGACAAATCTTTCTGTCAATCAAAAGTGTATAGCATGATGTTAAAACTATTTCCACTTTACTTTGATTTTTGAAATTTAACTGATGATTAATGATAGGTGAAATTCATATAAACAATTTGCACTGTGTATAAACCCACATGCTGTTTTAGTATGATCTTGCAAATGGTTTGTTATTCTTTATGTAACACAAAAAAGATCAAAAAATTACACAGTGCTAAATGTTTTTTTTTTCTCTGTAATTATTACCAAAAAAAACAGTTGTTTAACAGCAATCTTTCTAAACGCATGCATATTATCTAGGCAATTCCTTATTTTTTTAACATTCTGCATTTGCTCCTCTTCTTGTTCTATGAGATTCCCCCAAATTGGCAAAAGAACCAAGGTTTTGTTGTGTCTTTTGGCTTTTCCCGGTTAGGGGTTGCCACAGCGGAACTCCGGTCTGCTAATGATTGGCAGTAGATTTTTACATGCTGAGTTTCCAGCCCTGACACACAACCTTCAACGAAGGTACACCCATTCATGCATGTCTCCACACAGAAGATGCTCTAGCTGAGAATCGAACAGGACAACATCTTACTGTGAGGAGGCAATGCTACCGCAGCACCACCACCGCAGTTCATGGGAGCAAATAAATAGAGAGGGAAATGTAATAGAATGGGAAGAGGCCAATAATTTATTTGGACAGCAGGCTAGAGTAGAGATTGCCTTCCCTATCAAGGATTGATATCAGAGTATAGGCAAAGAGAAAGAAATAGGGGGATCCTAAGTGAAAGGCCAGCACTGGCAGAGTTTTTAGTAGAATCTAATGCAGAAGTTGCTGTTAGAAAATGAATAATTAGTACAGCATATAAAATATTGCTTGATAACTATAAGAATCTATCAGAGGAGGTTAGAAAGAATTGGGAAGAAAGATTGGATAAGCAATTCACAAATAAACAATGTGGGTATATGTATGCCTCCCAAATATGCAACAAGGTCTAGAAGATTTAGAATCTTTGCTTGGAAGTGTTTATATAGATATTTTTATACCCCAAGTAAACTCCAAAGAATGTTTCTTCATGTAGATAGCAAATGTTGGAAGTGTGATAGGGAACAAAGAGGTAATTGGGGACATATTTGGCAAATTTTAAAAATTCCCTGCAGACTACTCCATCAGAATTACTGGGTGAGTAGATTGGTATAACTAAGCAACTGATTATTTGAGCAATAATACAGAATCAGAAGTGTGTAGTCATAGTAAGGCATTGCTTAGTCTAAATATGGTGGCTGCCAAAAAAGCAATTTCTAGAAAATGGAAATTAAAGTCTAACCCAACTGCAATAGAAGTAGTGAATATAGTAATAGAAAGAAAAATACTGGAAATGGGATCTTTAGAAAATGGTAGGAGGAAATTGCATAGAGAAATGGGAATTGTGGGAACAACACATGCAGAGGAGGAATTAGGTTTAAAAGAAGACAGGACTTGAATGACCCTTTAATGTTTGACTGATAGTGACTGGATAGATTATAAGTGATGTGTAATGTTTGCCCCTAAAATTATGTCAATATGGTTTGTTTTAATTTATATAAATGTATGATTGCCTATGTCACAAGTGATAATTTAATAAAGATGTTTCTTGTTTAAAAAAATAAATAAATTCACACATCATGTTTACATGCAATTTCATATACTATTGAAATATTACAGTAAAATCTTTATTGAAGTAAAAAAATACACAACGGATGCACAGGGAACAAGAGATGCAAATGAAGTAGTGCAGTATTTGAAATGTTTTGTTGCAAATATGCACCTGATTAATTTACAGAATAAAACATATAAAAAAGTGTGAATAAACTACATAGTATGCAACAAAATATTGGAGTATACGCAGCAAAATTGCAAAAAAAAGCCTGACATAAGAACCAATACAGCAAAAGTGGCATTGTGGCACAACTGTAACATATTGTTTACTTTATTATGTACCCAGCTGTGCATTGGAGCAGAATGACAGTCTATACATTGCAAAGCTTTGTCAGCCTAGCTAATCAGTTAAAATAAAACAAAATGAACCAGGAATCCAGGAATCCAGGACGCCAAAAAGGAACACCAGTATAAGCAAAATAACGCCAGTGTTAGCCAAAAGTATATGAAACCATTTATTGGAAACAAGAGGTTTTAGCGCTTTCATCTCCTGATAGAGACTTCTTCAGAAACAATGAATAGATTTTAATTACACTCTTAAATAGTACTTAATACATGATGTCACACCTTTAATTGAAGTCTGTTTAAAGAAACATACCCTTGTTAATAACACCTTAAATCATTGAATTTATGTCAATACAAATAATGTTAGCTCCAAAAATACACAAATAATAATATAAAATAAAATGAAATAAATATTTGATGAAAAATGGTACAAAGGATATAAATAAACATTTTAGATAGATTTAAAAACTCATGAAGGAACTCATGTGTATACCATAAAATTAATTCCATTAATGTTTTATAGACTTGATTATAAAAATATATATTGGTATTAAATGTATATATGTGTATTGTATATTTTAACAATTAAATATTACCTTTTTCAAACTTTTATCAATGTTTTAATAATTGTCCCACATCCGGACTTTGCATATTTCAAATATTGTTTGCCCTTTCAATTAATAGAGGTATCAATGACAATGTTTATTTATATCCTTTGTACCATTTTTCATCAAATATTTATTTCATTTTATTTTATATTATTATTTGTGTATTTTTGGAGCTAACATTATTTGTATTGACATAAATTCAATGATTTAAGGTGTTATTAACAAGGGTATGTTTCTTTAAACAGACTTCAATTAAAGGTGTGACATCATGTATTAAGTACTATTTAAGAGTGTAATTAAAATCTATTCATTGTTTCTGAAGAAGTCTCTATCAGGAGATGAAAGCGCTAAAACCTCTTGTTTCCAATAAATGGTTTCATATACTTTTGGCTAACACTGGTGTTATTTTGCTTATACTGGTGTTCCTTTTTGGCGTCCTGGATTCCTGGATTCCTGGTTCATTTTGTTTTATTTTAACAGTTTGGCTGCTTATTTCTGTCTTTGGTTTCAGCCTAGCTAATCAGACTGTCACAGACAACTGGTACAGCATCAATAAAGGCACCCTGTACCACAACTGTGATATGTATCATATGGATCTGATTCTCACAAGGCAGTATGCATGGTTAAACTTGATACAAAGGTTTCTACATTACTCTTCATCCTGGAAACAGGTACATTTAATCATCCATTGGAGTCATCCCTGGTCTCTAACAGTCATCCAAATTCATGATTCAGCAGACAAGACAGCACATGATATTGTGGTGTACACTCAAAGAAACATACAGCATTGTGTAGCCATTCCACAAGGTAACAGATCTTGGAAAAAGTGCTTACTCCTTTGCACTTTGACCATGTTGCTATCACTGTTCAACACTTTTCCCAAATGCTATTAAAAAGTAGGGATATCACATCTTTACTTGCCAGCTTATATGTAGTGTAATTGAATCACCGTGAATATCTATTTCAGACTTTAAGGGAGCACACAGTATATGCACAGAAGGGAACTTAATAAATTATCCCATACATTTATCCATGTGATAGTATGCCAGGGACACCTCCCCTACAGCTACAAACATAACTCACATACTTAAGACAGCAGATACATACAAAGACAAAAAGGTCAGATAAGCAATAGTGCATGGAAAATAAAAGAGAGGATAAGCTGAATGCATGAATGCAAAAAACTTGAGCATGAAGATGCATACATGTGCGATATAACAAAGGTAGCCTTCTGTTGCACAGGTATTGCCACCTACATGATAATGTCATTAATGATGAGCCTAATGAAATGTGTTCATAAAAGTGGACAAAGGCAAGGTGCATGGTTGAACAATGACAGAGTATCTGGCCTCTTGGCGGAGCAGTTCAGTAAGTGGCCCACATTGTAGCCCAGACAATGACAGCAGGATGGTTATCACTTGTGCCATTTTGAATGATATGGCAATGTTTACCAGGGTACCATAAAGTCTTTGTACCTATTGTTAGTGACGGTATCAATACAAGGCAAGATTTTGTGAAGGAGAATGTGCCAAACTTAGTACATGTCATGTAATGATTATTAGATGTCAGAACTGGTTCATACAAATTGATTTTGGTGAACTTGATGTAGCTTACATGACACAGGTGAATACACTATGTAAATACAGAATGACATATTCAACTAGATGAAGACCTTGCACCAAGCAGTAACAGGAGGTGCTATAAGGCACGACCCACATTGTACTAGATATGCACAAATAATATTACATACACACACACACACACATATATATATATATATATATATATATATATATCTATATATATATATATATATATATATATATATATATATATATATATATATATATAAAGAAAGACACACAGAATGTCATCATATGTACAAATGCACAGGACACTGAGACACAGCCATGCATATGTAGATCAGTACAGCACTTAAGATGAAAGCATTCTGGGATCAATAAATTGGTGGGACTGCAGTAAGTTGCAAATGCTTGGAACATCTGCAAAGATGGCTACATGATGTCTTCTATGTCAGAGTCTGAGATCTGAAATAAACTTCATTCAGGATTCAATGGTGCACATGCATATATGTTCGTCTGCAGGCAGGGTAGCAATACAAAAAGTACACAGTGAGCAAAGCAGTGACTATGCTACATTAAGCACCTCAGGCAGCGATAGCTGCATACCTGGTGACAACAATGTGTGACATAAATGAGCTGCACTATGATCAGCCAAACTGCAACATGGTATAATGGAGGTGCAGTGCTATTTGCCCTCAATAAGCCATTAATGTTTGGCCACAACTGCATGGACAACAGCAGCATATTGTGAGGCTAAAACTATGGTTAGTTATGGTAAGCTGAATATTCAAACATTAATGTAGTGGAAGAGATTAATGTGTCCACTTCAAAGTGTGACTGAGCACAGGCAGAAACCACTGCCTTCTGTGTATACCATATTACATATCACAAATGACTGTGTATCCCAGTGTTCTGGTTTATGATGTTGATTATGTGACTGTATATGATTCAGTAATTGGTTTATTTGTTCTACTATCAATAAATACCAATAAATATGATAAAAACATTGGCTGGACAAAAGTAAAGTCTGTGGATTGCTATCTTGGAGCAATAGATCTTCCAGGATTGAATGAAGTATTAGGAATATATGGGTGTCATTATATTGCTTGTCTATTACATAACAGAACAGATCAATATATGTACTTGATATAATATATATATATATATATATATATATATATATATATATATATATATATATATATATATTTCCCTCTCTTACCCTTGACATTTTCAACCTTAAGGATTTGGTGTTGGATGATGACAGCTTAGCAGTTTTGTGAAAGGGACGGAACTTTATTCCCTCACAGAGGGCTTCAGTGACTAATGTGGTACTAGACTTAAAGCTTTATTGTAGAAAGCTTAATTTAAAACAAAGCATTAAAAATAATAATGTATATTTTAGTCAATCTGTTGTTACACAAACTGATGATGTTTTTTCCACACTAGGTGCAGGCCCTCAGAGAGACCAGGTCATTACTTCCAATGTCTCCCATTCCCTCCCTTACCCTGACAGTTTGGATTCTGATTCTGATGATGGTGGTGACTCTTTCCCTAGAAGAAGAAGCACTTTCAAACCCACACCCCTTAATCCACATTAAATATTTTTTCTAAAGTGTGTGAGAAAGAAGTAAGACCACCCCTTGAGAAATAGCCACCCACTAAGAGATTTAACCTTTCTGTTAAAGAAAATACAGCCCTCAAAAGTCTCCAAGCTAATCCAGACATCAGGGTTATGAAGGCAGTCAAGGGAGCAAGTTTAGTCATTATGGATAACCGATCTTATGTTAGCAAAATGGAAGAAGTCCTTTCCAACATTGACAACTACAAAACTGTTTCCTCTGATTTTGTTACAGAAAGATTGTGTAGGATTGACAACACTCTTAACAAGCTCTATAATAAAGAGCTTATTTCAGACTTTGAGTTGTAATTTATGGAGGTGAAGTCCCCATTAGTGGGTAAGATGTTCGAGATCCCCAAAACACATAAAGATCCAAAAAAATCCTCCTCTTAGGCATATTGTGGCATCAAGTAAGACAAAGACTGAATACATATCAGCTCTTTTAGATTTTTTTCCTAAACCTGCTAGTTCAGTCCTCCCAGTTCTACTTAAAAGATTCCTGGGAATTATTGAATCAGGTCCATAATTGCCCTCCTTTGACTGGTCACTGTACATTGGTCACCCTGGACATTGTGGTCCTTTATTCCAGCATCCCACATCAAAGGAGTTTACTTATGGTGGGAGATTACCTTGCCAAGCACACTAATACCCCCCTCATAGAGTCCCAGTTCTGTTAGCTCTTTTGAAAGTAGTGTTGGAAAACAATTTCTTTTCTTTCAATGGTACCATCTACCAGCAAGTACAGGGAGTAGCTATGGAGGCAAAGATGGTACCGTCCTATGCCAACCTAGTTTTGAGTTCCTGGGAAGCAGATGTGCTTACCAAACTAGATGGTTTTAAATATGTCTCTCTATATAAACATCTTTCTCCTTTGGACAGGGCCCCAAGGTGAGCTTGATGTGTTCTTAGACAATGTTAACAACAGTATTGATTTTTTAGACTTTACCCTTTCAGGTATTGGAGAAACTGTCCACTTCTTAGATGTGATCCTCTCCACTGACCCCTACACCAAGTTTTCTTCGACCAGCCACAGAAAAAGTACCTTCCACAATAAATATTTGGATTTTGGCAGCCAACACCCCTTTTTATGAAAAAGAGCATAGTCAAGGGGCAGTTCGTATGTCTTAGCTGCATTGTTAGTAAAGATGAAAGTTTCACAAAAGAAAGCCTCTTTCTTAAACAGTTATTCACAGACAAACACTACCCAGCACACTTAGTGGACACCCTGTTGGAGGAAGTTGCAGTGAATAGACACAACAAATACCCCCCTATTTTGTCAAAAGGATTTGCCCAAACCCAGTTCCATCTTCTAATGACAACCTGAGTTTTCCTCTTCCAATGTCAGTTGATGCAGAATCTATTCAGGACATGGTTTCTAGGAACTGGGATAGTATTTCCAGTTGCCAAGAGATAGGCAAGGCACTGGGTCTGGCTCCATCATTCAGTTACAAGAGATCCCAGTCTCTCAAATCAGTATTTGATCTAGTTGGTCAGAGAAATTTAACCGCACCTCCCCATTCAGTTGGTATGTTTTGTTGTGGGAAATGTGTTTGCTGCCAGTACATTGCAAGTGGAGACTGTTTCACTTTACACACTCCTAGACAAGGAATTCATTTTTCAGACACATTTGATTGTAATTCAACTTGCATGGTATACCTTGCTGTTTGCAGTCACTGTGGGGCGTTCTATGTTGGCAAAACTATTAGGAAGCTCAGCGATCGAATCAAGGAGCATTACCAGGCCATAAGAAAAGGTGACGAATAGAATGCTCTAGCTAAACACAAACTAACCAACCCTTCCTGCTCCACTTTTAAATTTCTAGTGTTAGACAGTGTTTCCTTGATGTATGGAGATGGGAACCCCCAGCTAGAAGGTAAGGAGCTTAGATGGCAGGTTAAACAGGCATGCTGACACGTCCCCTGGGCTTAATGGTAATCTTAATGTAAAATGCATCCTTAAGTGGATTCGTTAGTAAGAATTCTTGCCCCTCCCCTTCTTTGCATAAAGAATTAATTATATAGCAGATTTTATTCAAACAGTGTTCAGTTGATAACTTTTGTATTTCTGAAGAAGTTTGACTGTTAAATAACTTTAAAATGAACTTCACAATGAACAAAAGCCCTTAAATACAAGTGTTTCATTTTATTTCAAATGTATTTGAAGTTTTCTTACACTGTTGCCTTGATGGACTTTTTTACTGCTGGAATAAAAGATTTCAACTACTGGATTAAAATATTTCAAAGCTACTACACGAAGTGAAGTGATTTTCCTTTCATATCCACTAAGTTTTATGGATTTATATTATATATATATATATATATATATATATATATATATATATATATATATATATATATGTGTGTGTGTGTGTGTGTGTGTGTGTGTGTGTGTGTGTGTGTGTCTGTATGCATATATATAGATAAAGATATAGATATCAATATTGCGATAGATATTTGTATTATTTATATACTTTATAAATGTATTTAATGTGACAATTGAATTTGAGATTGGGCTGCAATAGTTTAGTTAAATTCTTAGATATGTGAATGTATTTAAAAATATATATGTTTACAATCAATCTAATATTTATATCCTTTGTGATGATACTGCTGCATACGTACTTTCTGATTGGTTGTTGAGTTGGAAGCTCCATTTAAAGGCATATTTTCTGGGTTATTTTACATTGAAAAAACTTGCTGAGTGAAACCTTTGTGTTGGTGGAGTTATAGACTTCCAAATAAAATAAGGCATTTGTATTGATAAAAATGTTTGATGCTGCCATTTTGCTTTGGAATGTACATAACTAATGTACTCCATGTTTTCTTAATACATCCACTAGTTTTTGAATGTAAGTCTGCTCAGTACTGAAAGACTTACCCTGGGATTCATGAAGCTCAGCGCAAGGCCGGCGTTAGGCTTGCGCAGACCGTGTGGCATGAAGATGGCGCAGTAGCGCCAAATGCATATTAATGAAGGCACGCTGCTGCCACAGCCACGTGCATAGGAAAGGAGCGTGAGTGCATAGGGCGTGTCGAAGTGCCGCACAGAGGCGTGGAAATGTCAGCTGATGACATGCAACCTAAAATGCTTGCATATAACAATTTGCAAGCAATAGTAATCACATCTGTCAGTGTCCGTGGATACTGAAACGTATGCAAAGCATGCAAGTCAGTTCCTGCAAACACAAAATGAAGAAGCAAACACAAATGCACGGTAGGGAATAACGGGTCCCTATTCCTCGAACAAATGACATTGAAAACCATGTGCCCATAGTCCAACGCAGTGTAGATAGTTATACCAAGTGGAAGTGAAATGCATCATATGCTAGTGCGCTGCCAATAGGTATGTCCAGCCCAATGGTCAGGGTCACCAGCTGACCCATATTCCGAGGGAGAGTACAGCGCTGGGCAGATGTGTCCATAACAAAAAACACGATAAATGTAAATATCTAGCGACCGTATGACCGAATTCTATCCCACAATGCATGTAATAGTCACATACAATAGGTATGTCCATATTTAACATACCATATGTGACAGAAAATAGAATAAGCATGTAAATGAAACAGAAGGAGCATATAAACTGCTACAACAGTAAGGCAACATGTAGGCTGAAAGGAACAGTATTATCCATAGCATTGACTGTGGGTACGTGTTGTCCAGTACAATCGGATATGTGTCCGGAATATATCCCATCCTGGATATAGGAAAAGGTGGCATCCTACCAATGATTAGAACAGTCGGCCAAAATCTGCACATCTGCGGTCCAAGCCGAAATTGTCAGGATGTGTCACAGTTGAACGGGTATTACCCGGGTATACCAACCATGACATGAAAGTTAAGTATGGGCGTGTACCTATGTTCGTGAGGTATAGCATGTGGAAGGTCAAACATGGCAGGGTAGTCCACACAACCATACAGGTACCTGACATATGTAGGATATGCAATGTGTTACCTTGACCGTGTCATGGGCCATCAACCAAAGCAGTGATGGATGGAGTGTCAGGAAAATGTGTGTGGGTGGGGATGGGTAATGGTATAATCCTCAAAGGCGAGACTGTGTCATATGCAGAATAGGTGAACTGGAGGTGTATGAGGGAGCAGCAGGTGAAGCAGAAAGAAACACAAAAACATGTATACACATCTGCAATACAACCAGACAGGCCAGACTGTAGAACACAATCCCACAAACATATGAATATTAAAATGTGCGATACAAATGTACAGAAATGTCACCGGCACATATCCACAGATTGGTCCTGATGGAACTGGCCATATCAAATGCAACACACCTGGATGCATAATGGACTACCCAGCATCCCCTCCACAGCACACAACCCGCCCCCATACCTGAACGTCCACCAAATCCAGCCATACTTGGCCTACTAGTTTGGCACAGCCACATCTACACATAGTGATCACTACGCATATGTAGTAGGTAGTGTCACCCTAGGCAGTTTCAGGATTGCAAGCTATGGATTCCTTGCATGTAAAACCCCCAGCACATTTTCATAATGCCAGAAGAATGGTCGGTATCAGTCTTGTTATTATTGGTCTTGTTAGATTTTTGGATATCCCACATGGGATAAGTAACCTGTGTAAACATTAGAATGGGAATCAAGACACGATGTCCAGTCCTGTAGACATCTGGACACAAGTTGGAATGTGCAGTAGTGGTGCACGAGACTGTCCAGCCCTAGATGGTCATGCAGAACCTACTACCCAGGATCAAACACCTGCCCGGTACGCACGTGTCCCGAGACGAATAAGCGAGAGAATATATTGCACACATTCGCATAGTCGCACATGGTATAAGGGTAATGAAGGCACTGACGTAAACAGGATACCCCCTGATCCACTGTGTGAGGGACAATTACTGTGTGTGTAGGTGTGACCTGACGAACAATGATACAATGCCAAATGTCCTGTGATTGTAGGAAATAACTATGTACCATACTGTATGTAACAGCTGACTAAAGCGGTCATGTCAGGATAGAATAAACATAATTCATACACGAAACAGGCAAACAACAAAAGTGCTAAAGGTATAGGCTCACAGCTAGGAAACTAATGAATGTTCTAAACCTGCACTGACCGTGGCTATGTGTTGGCCTAAACAATCTGGTGTCCCCAGTAGGGTTACCATCTGTCCCACTTTGCGAGGGACAGTCCCTCTTTGGGCAGTTGTGTCCTGACAAAAAATATTAAAAATGGCAAATGTCCTGAGATTGTAGGACATAATTATGTCCCATATGTTATGTAATAGTTGCATAAAATAATTATTTCTGTATCTAAAATACCTAAATGTTACAAGAAACAGAATAAGCAACTAAACAGCTACAAGAATAAGCTTTTATTTAGGCAAAAAAGTAAAGTTCTATCCTTTGTACTGACCGTGGGTATGTGTCGGCCTGTAAAATCTGATGTGTGTTCTGAAAATGTCCCATCTTGGCCATTTGAAAAGGTGACAACCCTAGTCCCCAGAATATATCCCAACCTGTACATATGACAATGTCAATGCTACCAATGGTCAGAGCATTCGCACAATAACTGGCCAGCCTCATAACCACTCACAAAGCCAGTGACCTTTGGAGGAAAGGTGTTGAATGAGAATGACTACTTACAACAATGAAGAGTAATAGACGCATTTAACTGCAGAAAATTAGTAGTATTACGAATCTGTCAACATGTTCCAAGTACTAATATGGTAGAAGTGTGCATGATTGTCCCTGAGTTGTCATAGCCTTGTCCCTGTCACTGTCGAAATGAGTCCCCGATTATCACAGAGGTCCATACACATAAGTACACCAACCAACTGTCACACCTGTTGACAGCACTATTGCATACCTGTAGTGAATTTATAACTGATGTCCAGAATAATATTCATTGTATCTATAAATGAATTAAATAGTCAAATGGGAAGGGAAACACGTGGAACCCCCCCCCCCTGCATTATGTAGTGGAACCACTCCCCGCCCTAAATTATGTAGCACCGATCTAATAATGTGGTCAGAGGTGCCCAAACACCTGCGTCTGTAAACACAGGTAGAATGTTAAAATCTGGACTAACTCTGTCCATGTGCTACATCTGATATTTGAACAGTGCCAGGGCAGTTCTAGTCACCAGTCAGCCGAGCTTAAACCCAGACCAGCACATAAACACCCTGACAATCAAACACGCCTATGTGTGAGGACTATAAGCGTAGGAGTTCTAAATATCCTTGGAGTGAGTAGACATGCAGCATGGGTCCAGAGCAGTAGGAAACAGGGAATTTCATAAGTGTAGTACTGCGGTTTTCCCAGCAGGAGAATGGATGCCTGCTGTGTAAGGGAAGCGGTGAGGCATATGTCAGAGTAGCTATGAACCATGGGTATACATATAAATGAGCCAGAACAACAATAGCGTAGTGATTAGAGCATCCGGCTAACGTAAAGGCATTCCCGGTTCAAGTACGACTATAGCACATATTAATTGTGTAATGAATGCCTCTGTGCTGTAAAGCCAACATTTATACATGTAAAAGTGACCGCGTTCGCATGGGTCCGTTAACTAGATTCCATCAATCAAAGTGGTAATTTCATAAGGAATAAGGCACATGTAATCCCAAAGAAGTACCTGTAAACATATGTAACTCAGAATAAGTATATGCAAGTGCGCCTGCGCGGGTGTACGCAGCTATTAGCATAGCAAATGTATGTTGTCTTGTACAGCTGTAACTTTTATATAGATATATATATAGATAGATAGATAGATGTGTGTATAGATAAATATCCACAGACATAACAGAAATATGCAATTATATATCATATATATATATATATATATATTTATATATATCTATCTACACACACACATATATATATATATATATATATATATATATATATATATATATATATATATATATATATATATATATATATATATATATATATATATATATACATATATATATATATATATACATATATATATATATATATATATATATATATATATATATATATATATATATATATATAGATATTTATACACATATATCTATACATATACACATATATATATATATATATATATATATTTATAAGGAACACTGAAAGACAAAAGCAAACATAAGGGTTGTGAAGGGAATCTAGAGCAAGTAAGGAATTATAAAGTGCTCGCAGCGTATGTCTGATAAAGCTGCACAAGTGTGAGTAGAGCACCGCTATTCACACCAGAGGCATGGTTATACCAGTGGCCATAACATCGCTGAAGTGCTACATCAACATTGTAAACAGACAGAATGTAGTACATGTTGCGACCACCTACACTTGTAACACGCAAACCGTTCGTAATCCATAACACCAGGAAAGGCACGTATTTGCAAATATGAATGGATGGTGAGCCTGTGAATACACGAGGCAGTACAAAATGTGTGTAGGGCCCCAACGCTCTGGAGAGGGCGATGTGTAAAGGTGTGTCATCACTGCGATATCAGGTGTATAATGGCTGTTATGCATGGAAACTCAACACGGGTGTGCTGGAGAAACTATGGATATGCGATTATGGACACAGGAGTGCTAGGATATGTTGCGCCGGGTGCAATGGAGCACCCTGTGGAGGTCAGCTAGTATGTAGGTGTGATTCCCAGATAGAGCATCATTTGCGTGGAGACATGCGTGAATGGGCGTATCATTGTCGAACATTGTGCATCAGGGCTGGCAGCCCGGCACGTAAAATCTATACGCCACCCATGAGCAGAACGGAGTTCTGCTGTGACAACCCAAAACCAGGAAAGCAGAAAGACACAACTACATGAAGACATCAATATGTTGACATACAATCTCAGTAACACAAACACTCATTCTATCAACAGTAATAATATGAATGTGCACAGAAACAAACACAGTAGCAGGAATAATAGGCTGCGCATACGAGTAATAGGTCGAATGACACTGTATCACATCACACTTATCAGCGGCACCCCAGACATGAAAACCGTGTGACATCTGTCCACTGTATAACATGCAATATACTGATCACAAGTTCACCGGAGTGAAGTGTCGCTGTCATAATGACTAAGGCAATAGTATGCTGTTGAAGCAGGGATAAAACCCAATACGCATGTGTAAGTGTCTATGTCCGGGAAATGTATAGGTTAATGGACACACAGATGTATACATAGTTAAAAATGTATATAGATACATATATATATATATATATATATATATATATATATATATATATATATATATATATATATACAGATATATTTATACAGATATATATATATATATATATATATATATATATATATATATATATATATATATATATATATATGTATATACACACAAGGTTATACTACAGATATATATATATATATATAGATAGATATATATACACAAACAACAGGTATTGATATATAGACATACACACAAAACAAATATATATGCCATTGTAGATATACACATGTACATAACTAGGTTACTTTACAGCAATTAGGGGTAACATATCTACAGCCCGGGCATATGTGACTGGGAGGTCCAATAGATAAACGTTGTACCCCCCACACCACCCAGCTAGGCCGGTCAGACATACAGACAGGCAATACAGATCAATACACTGCCGCTGTCCAAAACACCGGTAGGAAAGTACCAGTGGGAGAGATCTGCAAGGTCTACACTTTAAACATGGATAACAGAGTCCCTTGCGGGACCCCAAAAATTCAGGGTATGTGTGAACCTGTTGTCATCGATGCGAGCAGGATGTAGGTGTACATGGAACAGTAGGTTGTGCAAGTGTGATAATACATGGGTTGACAAAACGTACGACATGTGTCCCGAGATGGGGAGAGTGGGCAATGTGTAGGGGTGTGCTCATACCCCAGCTGCGCTCGCATTAAGTATTTTTCATGACTGCTGTAGAGGGGTGCCAGGTAGGTGGACCATGGGTATGCAATAATGGGCTTAGGTGTGCAGGTGCTGGTTGGCAGAGATGTAGTAGGCCCGCCCAGTGGAAGTCATTAATATTCCTATGTGAGCATAGCATATGCCTACACCTCCCAAACCTGAAAAGCACATCTACTGGATAGTCTGTAAACCATCGGGGGAATACATAGAGACCAAATCAGTGCCGTGTACCTGATTAGCATGGACGTCCATAGTTATGTATCAGAATGTAACAAAGTCCAACTAAACACTGCCAGAACTACTGATATTAGGTGAACAGGTGACGGAATACAGGTAATGACAGATGACAACATGTATGAGTCATAAACAGCATGTACCTCGACAAACGTGAATGAATGCATATGCTCTGTGACTGTAAATGTGTCTGGTTAATAGAACAAATCATCTAAATGTGTCCCACAGGGTGTTATGCATTGTTCCTGATACAGTGTTCATTCACACCCATTGGTATGTGAGGTCTGCTAGTGATGGAGTGCATAATTTACTGACCACCTTAGGTAGATGATAGCATAATAGATGAGATTCAACACCCGTACGCCATTGAGGGACACATCCGTCTGGGCAGTTGTGTCCTGCAAAATGACAGTTATGGCACATGGCCTGTGAGTTCGGGAAAGGAGGCTATATAGTGTGTGTAGTGGTGTCAGACATTAATTTGTTGTATCAGAAACAGCTACATGTAATAGGAAACAGTATTAGCAATTATAATGCTACAAGAATAACCTTAACGTATGCAAACCATGGAAGTCGTCAGTTTACCACTGGCTGTGGGTATGTGTTGCCTTGACACATGTAATAGCTCTACATATAGGATCTATAGGGCCGCCACCATTCTGAATGGCCAAAGTGGAACCTGCTCTGTAAAAATGTCAGACGTACCAGGGCAGAACATACCTACAGCCATGCATAGTACAGAAATATACATATCGGCACAAATCAAAACGTAGTCTAGCAGCAGTAAAGTTGCTTGTGCTACTACATATAACATATCGACATGTCAGGTATACAAGACCTGTAACAAGCAACCACTACAGACACGTACAACATGAGAATGTCCCCTAATCAGGACAGTTGCAATGGCTAGAGTATTGTCCATACCTCTCAACTGTCCATGATTTTCAGGGACGTCCCTGATTTTGACTGAAAGTTTAACTCTGTCCCTCTGAATCCCTCCTAAAATTAGTGACTTTCGGAGGAAAGGTGGTGAATTACACTTAATGACTAATGACAATAAGTAAGAGTTATAAACTTCTTTTACTTCAGAAAATGTGTATTAATTGATATGCACTGATTCTGCCAATGTTTCAAGTTAATAGCACTACGTTTTTAAAAGTGTCCCTGATTGTCCCTGATGTTTTCTTGACTTGCCCCTGATTCAATAGAAATTTGTCCCCGATTGGTTTTGAGGTCTGGTATTGTAACATAACATATGCCTAATGAGGGACCGTCCCATGCAAAGTGGGAAAGGTGTCACTCCTACAGTCTCCCGTCGTGCAATCTGAAAGGTGGAAAATGTACAGTAGGTATGCTGTAGCATGACTCGGCGGACAGCTGCATTGACAAAATCATATTCACATGTCAGCATTGCAGAGTATCGGTTCCCATGTATCAGGCAGATGGGAGCAGATCATGTGAGGAACACGTATATAATATGATTACGTCACTGGACAGGCCGCCGAGTCTGTACAGTTGAACGCCCGCCGTCGCCAAATGGTTACACATACCCAATACTGTAGTCATGTAGTCCGATGTAATACGCATCACAAGGGATCACACACACCCAGTGTGAGTGACAAATGTAAGCAGAAATGTCGGTGAGCGAGCATCTGTAAGCGTGTTTGTCTACCAGTATGCCAGTAGTGCACTGTCAAAGAAATGTAGAGTCTAAACAGGTATAAGGTGCTGTAACCAGAGGTCAGCAGTGCTTAACACTGTGCAAACCCATGCACAACTGCTCCCACCTGCTGGAATGTGCCTTACCCAGTCCGAATCCAAAGGCGTCGGTCTGTCCACAAACAAAGAACCGCCCTATTCACGTGTTGGTAGCAGTACCCTGCACACATAGCTCATGTGAATTAACAATAGATCATGGCATATGTACAGACAATAGACCACACACACACCATACAGTGCAGTCATCCAACAGTATAGCAATGTACTGGCAGATATGTCCGGACCACTGTTGCATGCATGCCTGACCGTCCTGTGTTTCAGTGTGTGAGCATGCCCAGTATGACTGTTACGCATGTTGTCGACCGACATTACCGCCATACCATCATGTGTGTGAGCATGCCAAGTATGATCAACTGTATGGAATGTGTCACATGTCCAGATAGTTAGTACTGTGTTGCTGACCCCTCCGTTCTACACAGACAAGTGTCATGCTGTGTCTGCAGGGTAGCTAATGGTCATGTGGCATTGACAGTTGCTACATGTCTGCATAGCATGGGGGGACATCCGACCGCAAACACAGTCCTACACAGCACCGTGGGTGGCACACATGACTCTCACATGTGTAGGTTGGACGGGGGGCACAGCTGACAGTTGTACACATCTGCCGCTACTGTACTGGTATGCCAGGTACTCCATGTCAGTGTGTGGACCTACCTAAATTGATGGTTGGAGGGATACCAGTGTATGTCAGATCCCAGCTTTAAATACCAGCACAGTGGTGTTGGACGTCTTAGCTTTCACAACCTACATCAAACTGCCTGGCCTGCTGTAGTCTGTGTGTGTCTTAGGGCTTGGGGTCATTCATTGGGCATATCCATAGGCCATTGTATATCATTTGTCTGTATTGGTCCACACCTGTCCAGCTGCATGGAACGTGTGTGGGTTGTACGGACCCACATGATGGTCAGCCCATAATCTGCAGTGGGTGAGGACACCCTGTGTACTAATGGCTAGCATTGTGACCCCTGTATGTGCTACAGAGGTCATGGTGCCACTATGGATGTGTACTGTCTGCTGCCCTAACATTCGGCCACCATAGTCAGGTGTATGCTCACATACATACCATAGCAATGGGTAAATACACATTCTAATACCTCTGCCAATTGTTAGGTCGATAGACGTACCCTGGGGGTGTTCTGGACCTGAGGACAGTGCTGGAGGGCTGCCTATGTCGGATGCACACAGTGCACCTCCTATACATGGCCGAGCACAGGTAGTGTCATGTTTGGCATCCATTGTACTGTGTGCAGGTCAGAGAGGGGAAATCTGTGGGTAACTACTGTGTCAGTGCATATGTCTTGTGTTGCCTCTTTGCCAAGGGCAGGTCATACTATGCACAGCCTTTTGCTGACTGTGCCCTGCTCAGGTAGTTCCTTTGCCAAGTCACACTGTGCCTGTACAGGCCTTGGCAGTGGTGTTGGGCTGTGTGACCCTGCCCCATGCTGTTCCTGCTGCAACTGTTACTGCAGGATAAGATTGTGTAGCCTAGCAAATACCATAACAACTTGTGTGCATGTAGCTAGTGAATACTGCAGGGATCCACTGGATGTGTCCGGATACCAGAACCGTGAACTGAGCATCCCAAACACATGCACAATTATATGTCTTGCCTGTGCTTCCACCTCATTATGGTGTGAATGTTCAGGTGTGTGTGCATTGCTGATGGGTGTCATCAGCCACAACACCAGTGTTTACCAGCATTCCCCCCAGTAGGAGACTGTAGGGGATGCCCATATTGGCATTGGTGTGGTACAGCTGTGTCAGAAGCCATATATCGGAATCATCATAGCTTCCAGGGCAGACAGCACACACATTCAATCTCATGCCCTGGCCATCGCATATGGCCTAGCTGTTGGAGGGTATGCCCCTGCAGTGACTGTAGGCCCTACCCTGCTCACCGGGTGGTGCTTCCATGTGTATGTGTGTGCAGGCTATAGCACCCAGTACCCCAGGGTAGTCATCCATGTGGTTGAACTGATGCATATTGCTGATCTACTAATCATGCGTGTTGAGGACACGTACGTGCTCACTAGCATGTGTTGACATGGCGTCTGTGAACTGGTGCAATACTCTGGATGCAGATGCCTGTGAGATTCCCATGATATCCCCAGTTGTGCTGTGTGAGGTACCTGTGGCTAGTACACCTAGGCCAACACATACCATGGTATCCACTGTGATGGGTTCCCTCAGCCTGTTTGATGTGTCAGGTGTGGCAGGCACAGGTCAACAAGCCGCTGTAGGAGGTCTCTGTCCACAACATAATGCTCCACCATCCCCAGCTCATGTAACCCCTGGTAAGTCACCCTGGGTGTATAAAGTCTTATGTCACCCCAGTAAGGGTTGTTCGGCAGCATACACATCCTCACTGCCCTCAGCCTCCTGCACATGTTGGTTTATGTTGCCTGCTGCAGCCCTTCTCATTTGGTTGGACTGTGTCGTGACATGTCCCATACACCGGTGGTGTAGAGTGCGGAAGAAACCTGTGTGTATGCTGCTTGTTCACATTACCGTACTGTTCAGGTGTGGGCTGGCCATTTCATCTGCTGATTGTGCTGAACAACACCTGTTTGTGCAGCCTGTACACCCTGCTACCCCACCACTGCTGTCGTCCCTCCCAATGTCATCAGGCAAGTATAGACACACCCCTAGCTTAGGCGTGCTAAGGCAGGAGCACTCCCAAGGCACAGTTCTGCAATGTATGTACAGTATGCCTGACCCCCCTCCCATGCTGTCAACTATATTAGAGCCCTGCACCTGGCTAACTACACACATACACTCCAGGGACCTGCATCACACCCTGGAGATAAATGGAATACACTATTGTCAACCTCATCTGCAGAGTATAGTCTTCTAATGAATAGTCATATGACCCATACCGAACCTCCAAATTAATAACCACTGCTCAGTGTCGCGCAGATCCGTACACAACTGGCAACAGGTGCCTTACTATCACCATATCCGATGCCCCATGGTCTTCCCAGTAACAAAATAACTGGTGTCTACACGACTACAACCCGTGACCCTGCACACTACAGACAATGTGCATTACCACTACACAATGGCAGATGTACATACATCCCAGGTTATCACGTACAGATCATCTGGCACAAACATTCAATAGTGCTGATTTCCCCAGACATATATGTTCACATCTATGTCTATCCCTACATATATCATATATATTATTTGTATACATATATACATATATATATATATATATATATATATATATATATATATATATATATATATATATACACACACACATATGTAGATATTGCATATATATCACAACAACGGACCACATGACAGCAAAGCATTAGACAGGAATGAAAAGGAAACTACATGTGCTACTTGCATCATGTTGTGTTGTTACTATCAAGGCACGTGTGTTTTGTTGCATCATACGGGTCAGACTGTATCAAGGGTAAGAGTAGGGCTGCTGGCATTTACTCACCAAACCTATTGGTGAATGTATGTGTTGACAAATAAGTGTCTTGTCAGAATATGCGGGCTGTGGACACTATATAGGTCAGCAACAAAACCCACTGAACACATCCCGCAGCTAGCCACCCACAGATACCAACACATATGGTATACCTGCCAAACACACACACACCTGTTATGCCTTGGAATCAAGCACCTACCTGTCTAGTCTACCACACTACAGCATTACGCAGTAACAGAATGCGCTACCGAGATTACTGGGACACAGCACTCCCAGAGGCATACGTCTAGGTGGATGACATCATCCGCAAAGGCAAAGATGCCGATAGGGAATGTATGGGGAGTGAGCCGTCTAAAAGCATTACTCTGTCCTAAGCAACTGGAAACACACACACACACTTGGCAGGGCTGGGAGTCGAACATACACCTAACTACGTTATTACACCACAGCATTATGCAGTTATAGAATGCGCTACCGAGATTACTGGAACACAGCACTTCCAGAGGCATATTTCTAGGTAGATGACATCATCCACAGAGGCAAAGACACTGATAGGGAATGTATGGGGAGTGCACCATCTAAAAGCATTACTCTGTTCCCAGACAGCTAGAAACACACGCACTTGGCATGGCTGAGAGTTGAACATACACCTAATTACCTTATCACACTACAGCATTATGCAGTTATCGAATGCGCTACTGAGTTTACTGGAGCACAGCACTCCCAGAGGCATACTTCTAGGTGGATGACATCATCCACAAAGGCAAAGATGCCGATAGGGAATGTATGGGGTGTGAGCTGTCTAAAAGCATTACTATGTTCCCAGGCAGCTGGAAACAAACACTTCACAGGGCTGGGAGTTGAACATACACTTAACTACCTTATCACACTACAGCTTTACGCAGTTACAGAACGCGTTACCGAGATTATTGGAACACCGCACTCCCAGAGGCATACTTCTAGGTGGATGACATCATCCGCAGAGGAAAAGACACTGATAGGGAATGCATGGGGAGTGCGCTGTCTAAAAGCATTACTCTGTCCCCAGGCAGCTGGAAACACACACACTTGGCAGGGCTGGGAATCGAACATACACCTGACTACCTTATCACACTACAGCATTATGCAGTTACAGAATGCGCTACCGAGATTACAAGAGCACAGCATTCCCAGAGGCATACTTCTAGGTGGATGACATCATCCGCAAAGGCAAAGACACTGATAGGGAATGTATGGGGAGTGAGCCATCTAAAAGCATTATTCTGTCCACAGGCAGCTGGAAACACACACACTTGGCAGGGCTGGGAGTCGAACATAAACCTAACTACCTTACCACACTACAGCATTACACAGTTACAGAACACGCTACTGAGATTACTGGAGCACAGCACTCCCAGAGGCATACTTCTAGGTGGATGACATCATCCGCAGAGGAAAAGACACTGATAGGGAATGCATGGGGAGTGCGCTGTCTAAAAGCATTACTCTGTCCCCAGGCAGCTGGAAACACACACACTTGGCAGGGCTGGGAATCGACCATACACCTGACTACCTTATCACACTACAGCATTATGCAGTTACAGAATGCGCTACCGAGATTACAAGAGCACAGCATTCCCAGAGGCATACTTCTAGGTGGATGACATCATCCGCAAAGGCAAAGACACTGATAGGGAATGTATGGGGAGTGAGCCATCTAAAAGCATTATTCTGTCCACAGGCAGCTGGAAACACACACACTTGGCAGGGCTGGGAGTCGAACATAAACCTAACTACCTTACCACACTACAGCATTACACAGTTACAGAACACGCTACTGAGATTACTGGAGCACAGCACTCCCAGAGGCATACTTCTAGGTGGATGACATCATCCGCAAAGGCAAAGACACCGATAGGGAATGTATAGAGAGTGAGCAGTCTAAAAGCATATTACTGTCCCAAGGTAGATGTAGATAAACACACGGCAGTGGTGTGAGTGGGACAACTGCCTATCTACGGAGCACTATTACAACACTACATAGATGCGCCACAGACAGTACACCCTTCAAGACAGTCAAACAGTGTGTTCAATGTAGGAATCCATCCTGACGCGGGGTATGGACATCTGTTGCCTGGATGACCACCATTGTTATACAGGATTTCAATGGCCATGCCCATACACAGAGGCACATAACTGACACAAAGTGTCACTGGGCATGCTCACACAGTATCACACATCCATTTGGAATGTACTGTGTGCCCATCTACACAACGGCGTACTGGGCATGCTCACACACCGTAGTAGCGAAGGGCTGTTTTGCATGCACACGGATTCTAAACACGGAAGGGCACAGTTTGGAATGTACTGTGTCCATCTACACAATGGCGTACTGGGCATGCTCACACACTTAGTAGTAACAAAGGGCTGTGTTGCATGCATACAGATTCTAAACACAGAAGGGCACAGTTTGGAATGTACTATGTGTCCATCTACACAACGGCATACTGGGCATGCTCACACACTTAGTAGTAGCGAAGGGCTGTCTTGCATGCACACAGATTCTAAACACGGAAGGGCACAGTTTGGTGTTACTGCCCCCACGTACATGAAGGCCACTCACACGTACTGACCAGTACACACTCAAGAGCCATCACAGATGTCTCAAGTGCAGATCACAGTGGTAAATGTTGCATTCTACTATGTAGCCCTCAGACATCACCATGTCCTTGGACCAGCAACACACATCCATACATTACTACAACACCATGTGACTCATGACCAGTGGACTGTACATAGGTCTACACCAACCGTGCAGACTACACATGTACTGACAGAGTTCCATCATGTGTTATGCAATGCAATGATACCACTGTTCATAACCAGGTCGGCTCTACACATAACAGGGGCCCTGGGTCTTACACAGCTGTAACAGATGACTGTCGCTGTACACCAAAGAACACTCATGTTTGGATATGACATACATGTAATCGCAGTGGATATGTACATGGCCCACACACACACACACAACACATATGTACATAGCATAGCTTTTGCTGTCCTCCGTGCAGACAAGTGGCTACAGCAATCACATGCATGCACATGGAAGGTAGGTCCAGGGCTGTTGAATGCTAACAGTACATAAGGAAGTAATGTTGACCAAGGTAACATTCCCTCTGTACTAGTTACCCATGACAACCATCATATCATACAACAGTCCATGTGTTATGTATGTCATCACACATGTCCACCAATTACAATGCATACAAACATGGCTACATGACAGGAATGTAGGACTAACGCACATGTACATGTAGTGGTGTGCATGCAGCTACCATGCATGTGCAGTAGCTGATGTATGTCATTCATCTGTGCCTAACTACAACATGCAATTGCAATGCAGCCCCATCATTGACACTTGTATATGGTGAAATACTGACAGTACGGTGGGATGTACATCAGGTATGGATGGATGTGTGTAGATAAAGTGGTGATCCACCTTTGCAGATGGATGTTTGCTGAAAACGGCTCACAGGTGTGTCACAAGCCATCCTACCATTACATGTGCAAACAGTACGATATGTTACTGTTACTTGAAGGTGAAGACATACAACCGACACAGCGGTTAGGGTGTTACTGACTGTAAATCACTTGACACCTGTAATACTTACATCCTCCCGTGTGCATATAGCAGCACAATTGCCGAAGGTACAGTTGGTACACATAATGCGGCCAATACTGCTGTATGTCTGTCAGACATATCATCATATAGCAGGTGTATGATTCACAGTACTGCCATGTGTGTTTGCTTGTGTGACCATATATGCCACATATGGTGGGCCCAATTGTTACACACCCCTGTACACTGTTGTAGAGATCTGTACATACTGCAGTGTAGAAAGCAGGACGTAGGCAGGACGTAGGCAGGGGTGGTGTGTGTATCACACACATGTCAGCTATCTGTATGTGAATGACATTTGTGGATTCCACAGTGTGTGTGTATGTGTATGTATGTATGGCTGTCTGGTGCATGGAGTGAGGGTGTATGCTACCATACAGAACAGACAGGATCCCTAACCCCTCATGGTGATGCAGTCTACTACCCTGTTGATGCCATCGGTCTCAGCCTTACTGGCTACCTGTACATGTTCTTTCTCTGTGTCACGTTGTGTGGGTGCACAGTACTGTGAGGGTGATTACCACATAGGCAGGGGTCCTCACCTCAACACTATTGAGTGTGCGTTATAGTGTTGTTGACCCCATGAGTGTGGGCATGTTACTGTGTTTCTGTGCATGTCTGTGTGTGTTCTCATCCTGTAATATGACAGTGTATTACTGCTACACAGTGAGGCCTCATGCTATCAAGTGGCCTCTAACGTTATCATCGGCCAGACCGCTGTGTAAATCCCCCCCACCATGTCACCATACCTGTGATGTGACCTGGTATGGATGTCACGTCTCTAGCCACTGTAGCCTATTAAACAGCCCACATGCTTTTGGATCAGTAGATGTGTAGACATCTGTGGAATGGTAGCCTTTCTAACAGTGAGGTTGAGGCTATGTATAGCATGCTGGTATTGCCATACATGCCTATGAGTACTCCACATTTACACATGTGAAACTGCAAACACTGCTACTTATTGGCACATGCAAGTAGACCTTAAGGAGGGAAGCAGGGCATAATTACCAACATGCTGTTACCGTTGTTACCAACACACATACTGTGAACATATAACAATGCATTATAAACCTGTACTACATGGTATGTCTGGTGCGTGTCAACAGTACACAACTAAAGTAATATACACTTATCTCACTATTCTGTTCACCCTGTGCATCAGACCATATGAGCATGTCCCTGCACCGATTGTGTGGATGACAGGGATGCAGCACAGGCATCATCATATGCACAGGGGGATAATGTTTGCCAGGGGCATAGGCTGCACCAGTGGATGCCATCATGTGTGTGGATAAGGGCCGGTGATCTAATTGGACATGTGTGGTTGTTATGCATGTGGGTGTTGTGGTGCCCTACAGATGTTTCTGCTGTGTGCGTGTATGTGTGCACACAGTTCTGCCTTTTGTCAGGCCTACACAGGGGTATTATTGACAGCTCCAGATTGTACAGACCAGGATATACAGCTCACTGTGTCCAGCCACGGCCACGTGACCTGTGCCTGCCAGGGGTTGCACGGGCACTACCAGGCGGAGGTAGAGATTGGCTACTGTCCGATAACACATGTCCACTGGAACTGTGTCCCCGCTGGGAACATCCCGGGCCACGTCCAAGTGGCCTACTGTGTCCTGATGTGGACAGCGCTGCACCAGCTGCACTGCTACTGCTACCAGCAATATGGAAGCGGGCATGTGAGGTGGCTCGTTCATGTTGACCTGCACTAGGTGGTGTAGCTGGCCTACATCCACGTGGCCTACACCTCACTCCTACCAGATGTTCCAGCACAGACAGCTCATGCTCGTGGATTGCCATGCCACGGTCAAGGATTCCAACCATGTCACCCAATCACCTGTCCAGAACATCAGCAATCTGCTGTTGAGCATTTGCCAATGCCTGGATGTTGTCATTTAGAGTACGGATAGCAGCCCTCTGAAGCCTCTGCCCTTCTCTGTTCTACCATTCAGCATGTGCCTGTGTCGCCATTACAGTCTGGAACATGCGTCTGGTGACACCAGCTGCTGTGCTCTGTCCTGCAGGTGCATGTCTGCCAGATGATGAGCGGCACTGGCCACATGCCTGTGTGGCACATCTGCAGTCATTACACTGACACCATGGTGTGGAGACACACCTTCTGTAGCCACCACACGTTCCTGTTCAAAAGCTAACACACACTGACTGTCCTTCCTCTATGGCCACTGGTGATGGGGTATGTGTTGGCATGAGAACTGTGTGCGTGGAAGACGGGGACATAGCTGGGATGGGAACCATTGGCACAGATCCAGCCCCTGACAACCCTGCCTGTACCTCATGCATATGTTCATCACTGCTAGTATCTGTGGGGACACTAACATCAGATGGACTGCAGGAGGGTAACGCACCTACATCACCTGTGAATGCAAAGAAAGACTCTACGTTACAATAGACACACCACAGACACACAGACACACCATGCATGTGATTTGACCGACAGCATGCAGCATGAATGCGATACAGCAGACGGCATGCAGCTCGGACATTAATAGTGGTAGATAGCATACCTCCCTGGGTTGCGCACAACAGCAAGCAGGTGTCATATCAGTAGCCATGCAGTTCACACAATCATGGTAGTAAGCATGCATCCCTGTGATACATCATGTGGACCAGCACAGGTTAACAGTACACATGGCTGAAGTGACCTTGACATGTAATCTGCTGACGTGTGCATTGACATGCATACATGTCTGACACAATGGTGTCCTGACACATGTACAGCATTTGTAATGGGTATCACATTGCAGTGTTGTCTGTATGCCCTACAGATAGAATGCACTTTTAGCAAATGTGCATGAGCATTGAAGGGTAGTGTGAGGCGTCTACATTGCTATACAGTGTGAGGTACAGACACTGTGCCATTGCATGGCATCATGAGGCATCTATATTGCTATACAGTGTGTAATATGCACACAGTGCATAGCCATAACTGTGTGCATACACATTACATAACTGTGGATTGTGACCCACGTCGCTGAGGTTTATACACACCAAACCATGCTGTATCATGTGACAGGTCACTGGAAGACCTATGGATGACACCCCTGCACAATTACTACAAAGTCTTAGCTGCCTGGCAACCATGTCCACACATGGCAGACTTGTCAATACACCATATCCCACATGACATTAATGTACCACACACATGAGGTGTACAGCTGACAGTGATGTCCTACAGCAGCAAGGGAAATGTACGGTATCTGTGGCCTGATGTGGTCGCAATGTCTGTGGAAGCTGTACAGGTGACTACTGTTATGCTATGACACAGTCGTGATGTTCAACACATCTTATATGGTTGAATTAAGTGACACCTCCACTAGCTGTGCACAGGCATTTAGGATGTCCAGTGTTCCACATCAACTATATAATCAGTCAACTAAGGCTATAGTTGGACCATGTTTGGACAATGTGAAACAGGATGTATACACATCACATCTACTGCGTGGCTACATGTTTCTGGCCATCCTCCATGGCCATGTGTGAACATGTGTTGGCCAAATGTTTGTGATGGCCATCTATCTCACATGCCTGTGTTGTCCCATATGACATACACCCATAGATGTCAGATATGTCACTGTCCACAGGGCTATGCAGACAATGGGTTGTATGTTTGGTATATGGGGTATGTATTATGGGATAGTGAGACAATATTGCAGCCGGTACACTACATGTCAGGGACATGTCAGATGGCACATCACAATGTGTGCACCCATTGCAGGGGCATATTACACAATGGTGACTCCTGTGGGCTGCCCATATCCCAGCTCACTGTGTGGTACTGTTTGCGTACCACACATGTGTTGTTCCAATGTATAATACATATGCCTACATTGAACACCTCCACCGTTGAATGCACAGCTGTCCACACATCTAGCAATGACAGATACTGTGGTTTCATGTCAGTATTTCATTTAGTTTGTATATATTGCACATGGGTAGCCAGTGTGAATGATGACAGATGCGACCTGTATATCATGACTGGACCATACATTATGTGTACATGTGTTAACTGGCCACATGGCGAATAAATATATATGCATTAACATGCCTGATACTGATAACTGTCTCACCTGCAACAGACTGATGTCTGTGCGGCACACCAGAGGTACCTGTATAGGGGAGACACAGCAGTTTGAACATTATCCATGACTGTATGACAGCCACAGGGTGCACTGTGCATGTTAACACATTTGCCTCTACAATAGCATATAGTATGCACATGTGCATACACAGTGTAGCATACTGTAGTATGCGGCATGTGTGTAAACATACCTTGCATATGATGTTACATTACATATTGTACAGTGACACATGCAACTAAATGGAATATAATGGTCATATGTGCAGTAGTGACTTACCAGGCAACTCCAGGCTCATTGGTTGGGAGACACCCACTTCCATGATGGCAGCTAGTGTTTGTGGATGCTGTTCTGAGGGTGTTCCCAGGCTGGCCAGTAGCTCCTCGGTGGGTATGAGTGGGGGCTGGGTTGGTGGGCCACCACCTGTTCCACCTTGTTCCCTGGTGATTGCATTGGCACACTGTTTTGCATGTCATATCAGGTCTGTGCAGTGTCTGCGCACCTGCTGGTAGGTGCGGTTATGGCCACCCACATCATTAACCCTCCTGCGAAGGTCCTGCCACAGGTTGTCACGCTGCTGGGCATGCTGTGGCACATGGCTGAACAACACCTCGTAGTTCTCATGGAGGTACGGGATGAGGGCGTCATCCTCCAGGCAGCTATACGCTGGCAGACATGAACGAGGCATTATCTGGAAGACATAATGATGGAGACAGGTCACAGTATCACAGAGATGTACAGAGATACAGCTGCACATACATTTGTATTAAATCTAGTACATCTGAACAGTTATCTTTGCAAATCATCATGACACTGACATGACTGACATGTTTGTGTCACACACATGTAACACCCGTTATGCATTGGATATCATCACCATATATGTGTGTCACCTCATTACATTGTTCATACTCCATGTGAATGCTGTCTTGATGTGGGCATGTCTGTTTGCCTGTACTGGTGTTCTTACCTATCAGCACATGCCTGTATGTGTCCACAGTAATGTTGTTGACCTTGATGCTGTGTATATGTCACATATCAACACATACACTGCCTTAATGGACATGAGCAGTGACAATGCACACATATGCACGGAAACATTTACATGCATGTGTTTTGCCATATACATCTACCTGGCACTGTACAGCAGTTCAACATTCTGCCATGTATCGCCTGTGTTGCACATGTGATAGAAATGGGACAATGGCTAGCCGGACATCATTCGCAGGGATGGTTATCAACTATACCATGTACAGGCAAGGTTTTCTAGCTGTATCCGACAGCCATTTTGCCACCGCGAGGTGCATCAGTGCCACATTACTGATCCAGACAGTTAATAATACATCTACCATGCGGTCATCGCACCATGTATGACAGAGATGACATGTGCAGCTTTGATGGACAGGGTTGCATGGTATGGCAGGAGTATGTAACATGTATGGCACAGGGATCTGTCCAGCATGTGGCAATCCTTTAGTAGGATGGTGGTTGTCCATGACATATGTCTTTCAGATCAGGATATGTATGTGTAGCATGTCCAACATCACAGTGTAGCACATGTCTTTATGCAAGGTAGCCAGCATGCTGCATAGTGGAGGTGAGGATTGTGAAGGCTAGTATCGCACATCCACGCATGGCCAATACCCCTTAATGGTGATATGTGATCCGATATTGGTCACCCGAGTGCTGAGTATGCCTGTCCAATGATCTCCATGCTCATGGATGGCACCCTGTCATGACATGGGTGCCTCGTATGACTACCTAATAGGCCTGGAGATGTCACCAACTCAGGGAGGTGAACTGCACAGCACCATCCCTTACACAGTGTCCATAATGTTGACCGCTGCCTAGGTGGTAGTTAATGGGTACAGGGTTATTCACCTAGCGGTGACAATGCAATTATCAGCTGTCAGATTGTGCACATATGTCACACACCTCATCCACAAAGCCCATTCTGTATGTTGTCCACAACACTGAGACAGCTATTGCTCCTAGGTCATGGCCATTCACATCCTTACATACACAGATGCCTCCCATTTGTCTGTGTGGTATGGGCTACAATGAGGGGGGAGTACAAAACATTAACCCTGTTTTACTGTAGCTGCCACTGGTGTGATATGCACATGTCACTCAGACACCTTTTGTAGTGTTGCTTTTGTCAACAGGCCACTGGTAGAACACTCCTGTGACATACAAAGGTACATCAAGTATACTCAGTGTAGCTGGAACACGGTATGGGTGATGATGTCCTTTGACCTGTCACAGGTATGCTATGCAGTGTGAAATCATCCGTACTGTCATCTACTTCTGTACTGCAACATCTACGTTGATAAAGGTTCATAGACTTGCAGACCATACTCAGCAGGGTAATAGCGCAGTGCCTCCAATTATGACTATCGTCTCCACTTGTGGGTTGCAGTGGGTTGATATTATCCAACACCCTATCTGTATTGCATATTCATGCTCAGCACTTGTTCAGAACATGTAAGCACTTCATGAGCTACTAATTACTATAGCACCCATTCCAACTCATTTCTTAGAAGTACACTGTCTGTCCTTACATTTCCAGCTTGCTTACAGTGCAACAGCTGTTGTACACACGTAACTCACATATCTTGTGAGACATGGTTGAATATACAGGCATGTCCAAGTGTCACTTACCAGTGCTACTGCTTGTCTATATGATGAATATGGCAAACATGTGGCAATAGAGCAATTGTCTCATGTACACAGTCAATGCTCACCTCCCAACATACGACACTACAGCCTATGGGAGATGCACATATGTAGCCATGCTGGGGGTAATGCTCTCACCAACCCAGACTGAACCTGACATTCATGTGGGGATGTTTAACATTTGCAACACACCCCACTCATCACATAGTCTCACTAGATCTCCACCACCACAGGCCACACATAGTATGAGTACGACATTTGCAGAACCTCTCCATACTCTGTGTAGGCACCAAAGGCAGCCCCCATCACCAAACACAACAACAATTACTTATAGCCCACAGACTCATGTGTGCCCATCAACTACAGCCAATAGGGTGTTATAACATACCCAACACACCGGTCATAGGTGACTCTGTAGGCGGTCACACTGATACGCCAGGGATCACTGCAGTGGCTGTACTATACAGAGGTGTAGGTAACACATGGCTCTGCTGTTCACAGACAGGCCACTACCCTAGAGAGGTGCCACCAGTGTAAACACTGTAGTTGGGCTTACACATAGACTTTCCAGACAGCATAGTACCTCACTATGAACCTGTGAAGCTATTACATGTCCTATGTGCATGGTTAATTGAGTAGCTCTTCCATTTAGATTAGCTATCATGCTGTTACAGTGTCCCGTGACTACAAGCCATATGTATCCTGTTATTGTGTATTGTACATGCCAATAGACAATACCTTTTGTTTGCATGATATAACAGTTATGCTGTGTAGAATATCTGACATATCTACCTACAATACTGTACATTACACATATTTTACACATTATCCCATAATGCAAAGCATACTTGCACAGCAGGACCACCTTAGGCATGTTATTGTTGTTATATGCCCATACACATGCCTACTGTGACAGTATATCAACTTATACTATCCCTGCTATGACACGTACTTGTTGGACATACCCTACCACTGGCAGCGGGTGGTGTGGAATTGTTCTGTTTAAAGCCCTCATGTAACATCCCTTGTGGTGTATGTGATGTTTACCTTGTGGCCCACAACAGGACACACAATTTCTACAAGCGTTACTATGCTCAACAAGACATCACTACATAATACCTTTTCCCACTTTTTGCATTGCGTACACTTTTAATTGATACAAACCAGGCTCTACATACACTAACATACTGAGCGTTCTACATACCTTGTTAGCATTCCGAATCTTCGTAAATATCTCTCTTACACCTTTACTGTTTAAACGGTTCTATGGTATGAGCATACGGTTTGAATGTATGGCAAGTCATCCTTATATAAGTTGATACCTGTAACATGTGGTTTCCTGCCGCCAATTGGTGTTCCTGAGTAAATTATTACATGCACATCAGCTGTGCAGCTACTCCATTTGCCAATTATGCAGCAACAGTGGGGTATAATTGAATTCTCCACTCGGGCGTTGCCCTTTTGCCCTACCTTCGAGGAGACGGCCTATATGTGTTTTGTTGTGAGGAATTGCAACTGCTATTTGTAGAGACATGGATATTTTGAATTCATTCGCTCCGTGGATTGTGTGTGACGGCTAGAGTATGTGGTTCTACATGTGAGTGCACCTATCATCTCAACAGTCTGATAAGGGACTATTGCAAACAAAACCTGTAACATCGCTGTCTGTTCCATTATACAACAGCTACGATTTCAAATGGTGCTTTTACAAATGTGTCTCTCACAAGGTATGTTAACGCCTCTGCAGGTGTAATTGAGTGAGTGGATGTTTGTGATGTTATTACAGTCTGTATTGCAATTGTTTCGGGTGTGGAGGAGATGTAGGTGGGTGTACATAGCATATACATGTTTGCGGGGACTGCATTTCTACATATTCCATATATGTGTGTGGGCTCCTTCCCTAATTGAAGACCTATCAATTAGTAGGCTGAACTATGGTTGTTACGGGCTTATACATTGAGCCATTGTTAATTGATTTCTATATAGTATGCAGGTGAAGTTGATACTTCCATACCTCCGGACATACAGCGATATGTAAAGGAATGTTACTAAATGACAGCTGTCTCGTGTATTTCTGTCACAGATATTTGCACTCGTTGCAGTTGTGTTGGTGACTGAACCTCTTTGGCATGGGTTGCCACCTTTTCAAATGGCCATAGTGGGACATTTGCAGGGCACACATCGGTGTTTACAGGCCAACACATACCCATGGTTAGTACACAGGATAGAACATACTTTTATCCTGAATACATACTTATTCTTTTAGCACTTTAGCTACTTATCATGTTTCATGTAACATTTACGTTTTGTAGATACAGGCATAACTATTTAATGCAACTATTACATAATATATGGGACATAATTATGTCCTACAATCTCAGACATCTGCCCTTTTTAATATTTTTTGTCAGGACACAACTGCCCAGGGAGGGGCTGTCCCTCTTAAAGTGGGACAGGTGGTAACCGTATGCCTACGGCCAGCTATAACCACACCTACCATAATGATCTACCTCCAAGTTAGCACTAACAGACACACGATGCAAACACACACATACACACATTACAGTCCCATGGAAACACACACGGCACCCTCAACACATACATACACAGACTACAACAATCACAAACACAGTTGAACACAGTACCTACATGGACCGCAACACCAGCAGTGATAACTAAATGTCCCTTAATATCGTGATAATATTACACGTGGTTCCAGTGTTCCGGTACTGTGTTCTTTCAGTCTTTAAGCCTTGTGATTACGCGTGTCGGTATGTGACACATTCCATAGTTGGCAGTATCCTATTTATTTCTACCTCCATGGTTGTGTACATGTCGTTGACCTATCTATATATTTGCAGATATAGGTGAATCCGTATATATCAACATATATCTCTCTATCACCCTTTCTATCTCTATTATGTATATATATATATATATTATATATATATATATATATATATATAATCAGAGAGAGAGAGTGAGAGGGAGAATACACCTTTCATTGTGTACATGCCGGTATATACTGTTTCCTGGACTCTGCACATTTCTGTTTGAACCTGTCACATTACACACCTGCCGTTGGTACATTTTGGGTAGCTTAGTGTTAGGTGATTGTGTACATGATTGCATGTTCTACTCCTGGCAGTGGTCGTTTTACCCTTCAGAGCAGGCACTATTTGTACAGGGATGAATAATGCTAGTTTCCCCTGTTCTGGACATCAATGACCGTGATCTGCGTGATATTCAGAGAAGCTTAGCCCTGTTTCGCGCATATCCATATAGTCATGTTTAAACGACGTTTACCAGCACTGGGCAACGCATCTTCCCGCTAACATGTGCTAAACCTGATCTGATGACCTGCATCCAACATCCATTATTCATGCCTTCGGGATTACGTAACGTCCCTTGCAGGATGTGGAACCAGGAACATGCACGACAGTCAGTGCATTTACCACTTGGGCATCTGGGATTTGCACACGTGTTATGGTGTTTTGTATGTGGACTGTACTACGGCTGTTACTCCATACTGCAATCAAATGGGTAACTCAGTTAGTTTACATATGGATGAGACCTATTAATGGTATCTCCAAGTGATGTTTAATGGATGTACTCCAGCATTGGGAATGTATGTCACAGTGAGCCACACACTATAATGTGCTACACCTTCACACAACCATAGGTGGAACATGCTGGGGTGACAGATACCTGTCATGGGTACACCCCATGCTTTGCCACTACATCCATGATTACATTATATGGAGTCCCTCATTAACACACCAGGGAATCCATGCAGAGTGTGTTTGGAACAGTGATTACACACATGGATCCCGCAATTGGCTCTGCTCCACTGAGGGACAGTTGGTTACTCGATGTGGTGGCGACAGCAGACACTGTTTGCCTCAATTGATGAATGGCCTCTGACAATCGGGTGTGCACCTACCGATGTACCTAGGAACCTATACATACAGTACCAACATATGCTGATAGGTGCGTGTACTGTTCGGGTGTTGACATTCCTTGTTCCAATAGCTGTTGTGTGTGCAATGGTTGAGGGCTGCCTATGTAGGATTCACACAGTAGGCCACCTATACATTACAATTTACAGGTGGTCGTGTGTGCCATCCATTTTACTGTGTGTGCAGGTGGAGAGGTGTGTCAGTCCATAGGGGCCTACACTGTCAGAGTATGTGCTATACGTTTCCTCTTTGCCAAGGCATAGGCATATTGGGCACACCTCCATCTGCCTACTGGGGCTGGCACAGGGTATTCATGGTCTGAATCCCTCTGTGCCTGTGATGGCCTTGGCAACTGTGGCGGGCTGTGAGGGCCTTCACCATTATGTCCCTGCTGCAGCGGTTTCCGCAGGATCATATTATGTAGCATGGCACATACTATGAAGATGTGGGCACACGTGCCTGGAGAGTACTGCAAGGCTCCACCAGATATGTCCAAGCAACAGAACCATGATTTCAGCATCCCAAACACATGCTCTATGATGATTCTGGTTTGTGCGTGTGCCTCATTATGGCATTCTTGCATGGGTGTGTGTGCATTTCTGATGGGAGTCATCATCCATGGCTCCAGTGCATAGCCAGCATCCCCCACAAGGTGGCCATGTGGGATGTCCCCCCTGACAAATACCTGATACAGCTGTGAGGCATGCCAGATGTGGGAGTCATGGTAGCTTCCAGGGCTGCCAGCACACACATCCATGATAATGCCCTGGGCATTGCACATGACCTGGCAGTTGATGGAGTGGTATCCCTTGCGGTTTATGTAGCACCTACCATGCTCACCGGGTGGTGACTTGATATGTATGTGCATACAGTCTATCACACCCTGTACCTCCGGGTAGTGTGCCACATGGTGGAAGAGACGCATATTGCTGGCCAACTCCTCCTGAGTTCGGGGGAAGTATATATGCTCTTTGGCATGTGGTAACATGGCATCCAGGAACTGGTGTAGTACTCTGGATGCTGATGCCTGTGAGATCCCCATTATATCTCCAGTTGGTCTTTGAAAGGTACCTGTGGCTAGTATTCACAAGCTTACACATACCTTCGTGTCCACTGGGATGGATTCCCCTCTGTTGTTTCTGGATCTCAGGCGTGGCTGGCACAGCTCAACTATTTGCTGTAAGATGTCCCTGTTGACCCTGTAACGCTCTACTATCTCCAGATCATATAGCCCCTGGTAGGTTACCCTTGGTCTGAACACCCTTCTCCTCCTCTGGGGCCTGCGCTGGTTGTCAGCATCATCCTCCACAACACCTTCAGTCTCTAACACATGGTGATGAATCACAGCTATGGCAGCTCCCAACATGTACATTGTAAAAGTTCCCCATCTGTTTACACCGATGGTGCAGTGTTTGGGAATACACAGGTGTGTGTGAGGTGCTTTCACACTTTATACTATTGTGCTGTAAATACTGATGATGTCATAGGGTGTGTATGTACGATCATAACTACAGGGTATCTTATGTATTTTATGACAGGTACTATTATTGTGGTGCCTTTGGTGTTGAATTACATTTGGCTGCCATGAATTACCTCTTTCCCTTCCCTTTACATTTCTTAACATTTCACCTCCCATTTTCTGGCATGCATCCAGCAGCCTGCTTTCATTTGCACTTTCCTAAACCTGGCCTATCTTGCGTAATGTGTTCTATGGCCGGTCTACTGCAGGTTTGCTTTGCTCTGCTATGACAGTTCTCTTTTCTTTGCAATCCTACACCTCCCCTATCCTGTTTTGCAGGTTTCTGTGAGCAGACTTGTCAGCTGCCATCGATTGCCCACTGTGAGTTAATAGGTGTTAACTGCTCATTTGTACTCCAATTACCCTACTGCGGCATTTCCTTATTTTCTTCCCCTAACCTTCCTGTTTGAGCTATGGTGCGCGGCGCGTGCATCCGCTTACCGGGTTTCGGGCACGTTTTCATCCCCGTGCACATGCACTTTCGGGCACCATATGTGCTCTCAGCTAAATGATGCTATACCTACATCCCCACCCCTGTCCTGCGGCTTTGCTTAGCAACAGCCAGGCCAGATTTGTATTGCTCCAATGTGCTTACAGCTACGGTGGCACATCCCAATGCTGATGTCATGTATACCTCTAAACCACTCCTCGTTGTTGTAGCACTGCGCTGTATGGTACATCCTTAGTCCGGCGGGATGTTTGCGATTCACTATTACTTGCCTCATTTGCATGGCATTGACTAGTAATTCCTAGTTACCACGCCGAACATTGTCACAGACCCTTAGCAACCCTTACAGCTTGGTTGTGGTGTATCATGCATACCATTGAGTATTATGGTGAAATCATGATTTGTCTTACATTGCGATTTTATGACATTTGTATATATTTTCTTTGCGTTCCCGTTTGTGCACAGATGCCCTGCGGTTGTACTTTGTGTTACTGTGGGCATGACATTAAATGTTGTTTTTTAGGTATTGTGCATCTTTTCTTATGCCATTGGCTGCAGGGGCGGCCCGTGCTATTTGGCTGCTGGACTGCAGCCCCCCCCCAGCTATAAAAAAAGAAAGAAAGTAAAATAAAATAATAAAATACAAAGAAAAGAAAATAAAAAAGCGATCGCAAGTAGCGAACCTTCACGCATGCGCACTAGTAGCATTTCTGATATGCAGACTGCTGCTGAGACAGTCTGGAGCATTCGCAGACTGTCTCAGCAGCTGTCTGGATTAAGAAGCATTCAAGTGCAGAGATCCCAGAAGTCTATGCAGTTGTAACTGCATAGACTGTCATTAGAAAGGGATTGGACTCAGACTGCAACGTCGGCAGGCTGAGAGTCTCGTCAGGGAAGGACATCTCACGGGCTTGTAGTGCTCCAATTAACTAAGCTGTTAGTGCTGCAATGAACGGACCTGCTGTAGAAGGATTTAGTGCTCGAACGGACCTGCTGTAGAAGGATTTAGTGCTGCTACAGACCTGTCCCAGGTAGTGTGTGTGTGTGTGTGTGTGTGTGTGTGTGTGTGTGTGTGTGTGTGTGTGTGTGTGTGTGAAATGCCCCAGGTGCTACATGGTGGTGGGTAGAGAATAAGGCTTGAACCCTGTACCCAGGTGGCAAGAGCCTGAATTCCCTACCCACCACCATTTGTAAAAATGTTGCAGATTTTTCCCTCATACTTGTTCTGTTCCTCATAAAATCTGTGGTTTCTGTATTTTTGTGTCCGTGCAAAGCCAGTAGTGCACTGGTGCAGGGGTAGCATTGCTGCCTGACAGCTACATGTTTGCTGATTTGATTCTTGGCTGGGGTGCCTTACCTTCTGTGTGGAGTCTATATGCCCTTCCTGTTTTTGTTTCCTCTAGTGTCCTCCCATCTTACAAAGACATCTGTCTGTCTAAAGTGTTTCTCCCTGGGCCTCTACTAAAAATTAGCTTTTGTTCCAAGTCCGACTTTCCTGGTTAACAAATGTTAAAATGACACGCATTTGAATATCAGACTTCATATTCTTCAGAAAGTGCATGGTAACACAAAAGCTTTTATTCTAGCAATTTTATAAGTGTATAAGATGGATATTTGAAATTTGTCCCTATTTTTGGGACTGTATTCCCCCATTATTGGCTTCATCCAGGTTTTGTGCTAAGGCTGAGAGCTATGGTAAGAACTGAATTCACTGAATGTTTGGGGGCTGTATTCACCCATTATTGTCTTTGTTAAGGTGTTTTGTGCTAAGAGGTTGACAGCTGTGCTATGGTGAGAGCCGAATTCACTAAATGGTAGTCATTTAAGTTTCCATCTTCCTCTTTCACAAAGCAGCTGATTTGGCATAGTGGTATGTTGCTTTGACTGTTTTGCACAGGGTCCTGGGTTTAAGGCTTAGCAGTGAAATGTATGGTGGTAACACAGCATTTTATTCTAGCAACTTTCCAACATTTTACAAGCAATGTTTAAAATGTGTCCCTGGTTTTTGGGCTTTTGTCCCCCCCCCCCCCCACACACAATAAACTTTGACTTTTTCCAGATGTCTTTGTGTTGCAAAGTTCAGAGATACAACTGAGTGAGTAGATTTTACAAGGAGCTGAGAGCTGCAGGGAAGCAAAAGTTTAGTGCTGCTTATGCTGAGTCTGCTTGCATTGTTAATAGCACAACAGGTAGTATACTTGCTTTTGATGCAGAAGGCTGTGGGTTCTACTCCCACAGTAGATAGATGCATTGCTGATACTGTACTGTGTTGCAAAAGGGATGGATGCTGCACTCCTTTTTGGCGAAGATATCTAGTAACTATGAACCTATTATCAGTTTGCCATCCATTCCCTATTGCAATATTGCTAGCTTATCATTTTTTTAGTGTAAGATATGCAATTTATTCCTCAAGGGTAACAGGCACTTTATTTGTAGATGAAACAATGAAATACAAAGTTGTTTGCTAGCAGCAACCTCTTCATTAGTTACAGATCTCTTTAATGTGGAATTATTTAGATGACTTTTACTTCAGAGATTGTGCATATGTGCTGATACTGGTGGACTGTAGAAGTTTGAGTAGACTTTTATGATGGAAATATTCTGAATTGGGCAGTTTTGTCATTACTGGTGCATGCATTTTGTTTAATTGTTTACTGGAAAATTTTCAAAACAATACATTTAAAACACCCTTTAAAACTGTACTGTATTGTTCAAGGAATATAATTTAATACAATCAGGAAGGTGTATGAAAGAGCATGTGTATGCTTCGTGTGCAAGGGGCCTGTGATTTGAAAATAGCCCAAACCTAAAGTTAATCTGCCACTGGCAAAATGTATTTTCTTTGAATGTGGGTTTCAATGCTGTTTCAGTGATTGTGAGTTTTCAAGGGCAGAGAAGTTTTAATGCTAAGTCTGTTCTCATTGTGAGACTGCATTGCTTTGCTTAGCAGATATGATATCTATTAGTGTTTGTGCTGTAAAATGCAAAATAAAACTTTTAAATGAAGTCCAAATCATCTCAGAAGTAAAGCAGTATGTACATTAGTGTTTATGGTAAATGGGGTGAAATAGCCAAGTAATGGTTCATTGGAATGGCTGTAAGGGGGGAAGCTCCATTCGACCATGATTTTGTGAGGGGGGAAGGGCAGCAAACTCAAAGACAGCCCCGGCTGACCTATACCTCTCAACTGTCCAGATTTTTGCAGAATGAATACATTTTTGCTTCTTATTTTTTGTTTGTTCCTCATAAAATTTGTGGTTTTCTGTCAAATCATTTAGGAATGAAATCACTAAATAATGACAGACACTGAGTTTCAGACTTCATAACCTTCAGAAAAATGCACGCTAAAGCAAGACCTGTTATTCGATCAACTGTCTCAGTTTATACAAGAGCAATTTTTAGTACTGTTTATATGTTCCCCCCAAATATTTGGTCATGTCCAGATTTCCTGCATTAACAGGTTGAGAGGTACATGCAAATAAATTGCTTTATAGAATTAGGCATATCCAAACTTCTTAACTGTCCCCAATTCTGGCTCAAAATGTTGCTCTTCCCCTAATAATCCATCCGCAAAATGGCAATTTTGGAAGAAAATATGGAGGGTTTACAATTAATAAATAACTGTAATAATCAGTTATAGATTACTTTTATTTCAGAAATTCATGTAGATTCTTTTATTTTGTCAGCTGTTCAAGTTAGCAGTACTAATATTAAAAAGTGTCCCTTCTTTGACAGGTTCCCAGCTGTATTATGTGGCTATTTTATATTTTTGAATCACATTTTTGGTCCATTTTTCATAAAATTGTGGGTTTTTTTGGCAAATTAGTGGCAAATCATTAAAGACTGAAGTTAGAAAATAATGACAGACATTTCAGTTTCAGATTTCATACCCTTCAGAAAATTCATACTAATGCAAGACCTACTATTCTATTATCTTTCTAAGTTTATAAGAGCAATACTTAAAAATTGGCCTTATTTTTGCGCCTTTGTCCCACTTTTATGTATGGCTTTGTCCAGATTTCTTGCTCTGAGGTTGAGAGGTATGACAAATGTGTCAGGGCCATCGCAGTCAGCCAGAGACATTTCAAATTGTGACATACTTGTTGCACCCCACTCCCCCATGTAGTGACTCTGGATGTGTCCAAGCAAGGCAAGGAGCAGTTATGCAGTGTAAATGTGCAGAATATCCCCCCATCCAAGGTAGACACAAGTACTACAATGGCTTTTCATCTGTCCTTGATTTTGCAGACTTTTATGGTTTCTGTCATATTTTTATACTGTTGATTTATGCTTATTATTATTCAGAAAGTGCCTGTTGCTCTGTGTTTAAGTAGCAGTGCTTTAATGACCATCTGGTAAGCTTGTCTGAGATTGTAAGATGCAAGTAAGTTTTAATAAGCATACTGTTAAAGAATTACCAACATTGAAAGCCTTTCTGTTGTTGCCACGCAGAGAATACTTACATAACTAGATAACATATAAGCCTTGGGTATTGAAATGCATATGACAGTATTTGTAATAAAGGGCAGGATTACATTATTTTAAGAGCTCATTACAGGCTTTACCTGAAAACTAAACAGAATGCCAATCTATCATGTGTGGTCCATATCCTGTGCATTAATCCTTTAAGCAATGTATATTGAGCTTGTTTCCATTTCATTTTTTACTTTGATCATGTTTTCCCCATGAAACAAGTAGATAGTTGTTGTCAGGCAGCAGGTCTTTTTTGGATAAGAAGCATTTTTACAAGTGGAGGTATCACAGAGATTGCTACTTTCAGCATGTTACTTGGTACTTTAATAAAGCTGAATATAAATTATAATTAGAACTGCAGAGCAAGACTATTTGGGGAGTGTGGCTAGGATGTAGACTGGTTGGCAGCATCTTTTCTCAGCTCTGCACTCAAAAGATATTTCTGACAGGAATTTTTAAAAACTAGATATTGTAGACAAACCTATTTTGTTGAATTACTTCTACTAATATCACTAGAAGTCTACAGTGCAACAAATTTGGCTTTAAACATTATTTTTCCTGTCAAAAAACAAGAAGGAAGGTATCTGAATCTACTGAAAATGAGCTTTTCTAAGCATACCACACAGGACCAGACGATGAAAAAGGAGATACAGTCTTTATTAAATGCTATACAAGACTTGTCAGTGAAATCTGACAAAATGAATACCAAACTGGACACTTTTGAGGAGAGATCTACAAAACAAATACAGCAACTACAAGAAATAATGACGCAACAGAAGTCTCAAATAGCTGACATAGAGAGATCATTAAATGATACTGAGGGCAGACTCTCAGAACAAGATCTTCAGCTACATTTTTTATCACAACAAAATGCTTCATTACAAAATAAAATAGAGGATCTAGAGAACAGGTCCAGACAAAATAACCTTCGCATCTATGGGCTACCAGAGTAAACAGAGGGAGATAACATGGTGACTTTCCTTACTACCTGGTTACCAGAAGTTTTAAAATTGCCTGAAGCTCTTTCTTATGGAATTGAAAGAGCCCACAGATCCTTAAGAGCTGCTTCATCAACCATCAAATCAAAAAAATCACCCGAGATCAATAATAGTAACTTTTTTTCATCACAGGACAATGAACTTATTTTAAAAACAGCATGGTCAACTTCTCCAGTTAAATAGAAAGACAACATAATCAGATTTGATAATGATTATTCTGCTGGAGTTATAACTGCAAGAAAAGAATGTCTCCCTCTGATAAAGGAATTGAAAAAAAGACAACTTAAGATCCACTTCCTGTTCCCTGCAAGAATAAAAATATTTTTTACTGAAGGTCCTAAAACTTTTGACACTCTGCAAGCAACAGTTTCTTATCTTTCATCTAATAAACCTTGGATAATGTGGAAGAAATGGATTTCTCCCAATTTGGGGTTAAGCGTCACTTAGAAAAAAATGAATGGAGCACTGCTGACAAGAAGAAGAAGAAACGATAAAAGACATATGAAAAACGCAAACTTTATTGTCTTCTATTTGCTCTGTAAGGCAAAAAAGTTCTTTGAAAGCATTCATGCTTTACACATGTGTCAGTCTTTGAAACAATATAAATACAAGATAAGCAGGACATTTTAAGCAAGGTAACATATCTTTCTCTATTACAGTGTAAATACTTACAGTCATGATTTTTCTAACTCTAAATGATGTTTAGATAGTTCATTTATAAATTACCTGCCTTTTACTGCTAGTATAGAATATGGTGTATTTACACTGACATATTAATGTGGTGTGTTTAAATGAGCATGATTCCTTTTTATATTATTTACACTAAGCTGCATGAAATATCTAAACTGATGTATTTAATACACATAATAATATATAAAAACTGATAGTAATAACTGTCAAAAAGTGCCTTGAAAAGTAATTATCTATTCTTTGATGCTAAAAGTGCCTTTTGACTAACAAACAACTGTTTGGCTTGTATATCTGCCCTTAATGTTAAGAAAACTAATAGAAGTTTAATGAGCTGGTGTTCAGTTTAAAAAAAGCCCTAAAAACTTCACTTACTTTGTTTTTGTCTTCCCGCCATGGTCACGAGCTGGGAACTCTTATTTTACCACCCCTGAATGAAGGTTCTTCAGTTAGAATCCATTACAGTGTGTTAAACCTTCTAACAGCACAAAATGAAAGTAAACAGTCATGAGTGATGTCAGCACTAAAACAAGACAGTATGGGTGTGGTGTCAGCTCTTAAGCTACTTAAAGTAACCAACACACTATTTATGAGATGGCAAAGTGCTTTTACAGTTTTAACAAATATTAAAAGTACACTGAAGTACCTAATGAATTTAGAAGGTATCAACACATACATGACGTTTTATTATATTGTAATATTTGTTATTCATTTTGAATTGTACACATAAACAGCACACAAAGCTTAAAAAAAAGTATATCGCTTGGAAGAAACTGTATGAATAGTTAACACATACAGACTTTACTATAATCTTTTCTGATAAAATCACTCACGTAAATTACTATAATTTAACTTAATTTTATAAAAATTTAATATATTTAAGTCCTTGATTGGAACTATATAACATATTTGTAAACACACTGCAGCTAGTGTACTCAACCTTAAGGATAGTAAGTCAATTAAGGTTCATGAATGTAGCTATGTGTTATTAGGCATTTTAAGGGTAAAAAGGAGTTGCTGTTTAATTATCAAGATACTCTGTAAATATTAAATTGTTCAAGTAGCACAATCATTAAGCAATAATGAGCAAGAAAAAAATCTCAGTCTCGCTTATGATATTGTTATATATATATATATATATATATATATATATATATATATATATATATATATATATAGGAAAGAACTGCTGAATTATAAGTATGCTTTTATTAAAGGCAAGTTATATTAATATTGAACATCCTCACTGAAAATGAATGGTTGTGTAGAGACACAGTAACTCCCATTATATAACCAAGGCTAAAGAGATTGTCTTGTATGTCTAAATTGATCAGCCTTGAACCTTAGATTGCAAATAGACATGCAACATACTTTTACTTATAATACTGAATATATATTATATAACATCACAAACGCTAAAGCCATTGTCAGCTACATCTCATATCAATCAGCATTAAAATATGATTTGAATAGCATAGGCATTTACTAACATATTGCTGTTGGTACCTGATATGCATATAAGTAACAGGTCTAATTTCTGTCTATGAAAGTAAATACCAGGCTGTGTGCATTTGTTAATTATGAAACAAGAGCTGCTATCTGTTCTTTTAATATCCTATAGGTATGTACTTGTTAGAGACACACACATGCTGCAAAGCTGCTAGTTATTGCATATTCATTAGTATATTTCTGACTGCAGTGTTATAAATATATGGTGTGGACCACTTGAGTTGAGAATATGTCTCTATATTGGGCATGTTCTCTGTTTGAACATTGTATATTATCTATAATATGATATGGAGTACCCTCACTAAATTCAAAGAAGCCACAATAGAAACAAATATTTATTAAAAATGGAGAATAGAAGGATGAAGAGAACAATGAAGGAAAATGGTTGATGGTCATATAAGGTTATCTTTTCCTGTGTATGTAGAAGAGTTGACAGTAATAAGTACCAAACAATTGTGTTATAGCATATTTAAAGCCTACTTTGCTTCTCATATTTTCTAACCTTACAGTTATAACATTACAGATAAGTCCTGTAATATCATAAGGAGTATGAGTTGCTATTTGACATATGACATATGTGGTACACTAGCGATGAAATATGCCAGTGGCACTAATAAATATATAGGAATTGCTAAGAAATATAGTCTTAAACTATATAATACCAATGCCAAAAACAAATTAGTAGCATTCATACTACTAAAATATGACTTTTTGAATTAAAAGAAAACTATAAGATTACTGATAAATGACAATACAAATGTAACGTTATATTCATTGTTACGGATACTTTCTGATTTAATCAACTTGTGGCATGGTTAACTGATGCATATAATGCTTAACATTTTTTTTTTTTATGTATGTATGCATATGTGTGTGTGTGTGTATATATATATATATATATATGTGTGTATGTGTATGTATGTATATGTATATATATATGTATATATATATATATATATATATATATATATATATATATATATATATATATATATATAGGTAGACCATTACAATAAATTTGATACCTATGAATGCCACTCACACTATAAGGGAGATAGACAGCAAGCATATTATTTTTAAGATGCATAACCGTTATTGCTACACAAAAGATATATTAAAATAAAAGATTTTCCTTTACAATTTAAACAAAACCAAATAGTTAAGTATTAAATCTATGTATAGTTGTGTTGCCTTAGTGTTTTATAAAATATTAAAAATAGATAAAGACTGTATTTAAGTAATCTGTAAAGACAGATACATGTATACTTAAAAGATATATAAGATACTTTTCATTATAAAACTACCATATGGCGGGCCGGGGAGGATGCTGAAATGCAGACTTAGAGATCGCTTGAATGATTAGATCATTCAAGGATGAGATGTTTTTCTCATGGAGGGGTTTGGTGGTTGTTTATCTTATATTGTTCTCAGTTATGATCTTGTAATTTACTTTTATTGGGTGTCTATAATCTATTGTAATACTGTTGGAAGAAGAAAGAACAAGTCATTCTCTTCATGTACACACATCTACACATTGTTACGAGTATATGAATATGGATAAAAGCAAAGCTAATATAAATCCAATTGCAAAATGTATATCTCTTAATGTAAATGGTTTAAATAATAGCTGCAAAAGGGGAAGTCTTTATAGAGATTTAAAGCTATGTGAAGCGCAACTAGTATTTTTACAGGAAACACACCTTACACAGGAAGACATAAATAAAATAAACAATAAAGTTATACAATACTAGTAAGTTCCACCTATAATCAGAAGTGAAGGGGAGTAGCAATTTTGTGGAAAAACACTACTTTAATGCCTAAAATCATAAACATATTCCATGACAACTCAGGAATGTTTTGTCTAGTGACAATATCTATCAATGAAATGATATATACATTAGTGAATATTTATTGGATGCCAGGACTAGGTGTTAGAGTGGCCAAACAACACTTAGAAGACATTGTACAATATACCAAAGGCAATTTAATCATAGCTGGAGATTTCAATTGCATTATAAAAGAAACTGACACAAATACTAAAACTACACGTAAGAGATCACCTTTAACAAAGTTGTTATCTGAGTTTGTTGAAACTTTTAATATAGTTGACATAAATGAGTATGCTATCCCAGATTCACTATTCTTTACACATTTTTCCCATAGACATAATACATACTCTAGAATAGATAGAGTGTACATAACAAAGGATTTAACCTCTAAATTAAATAAAGTCAAGACAATTTCATGTCCATTTTCGGACCATAACATCATAACGTTTGAGATAGACTTATGTTTCAAGAGAAGGATATCAGTAACAAGAATACCATCTTACATAACAAATCTCAAAGATTTTAAGGAATTTTATATTAAAGAGACACAAACATTCCTAGATATCAATCTTACAAAAGATGTATCTGAAATATATAAAAATGGGATGCATTGAAAGCATACCTATATGGAAGAGTGGTGGGATGGTATAAAAGTAAACAAAAACAGTGGAATAAGGAATTAATGGAATTACAGTCAAAAGTAGATAATTTAAAGCTTGATATTCAAAATGGAAACACCAACTTAATAAAAGAACTAGAAGATACTAATAAAAAATACTCAGAGACGCTACACCACAAAACAATGATCAACTTAGAAAAAATTAAACTATGTTACTATTCAATGAACCCTAAAAACCAACGAAGAATAGCAAATAGGACTCAAAAGATTATTAAAACAAATCAAATCAAGGAAATACATAATATAGAAACCAAAAAGAAAGTATCTGATTTAGAAGGAATACTAGAAGCTTTTAGGCTATTTTTTCATAAACTTAATAATCAAAATGAGAAAACAGAAACACATTCAGCATTGAAAGCTTTTCTCAAAAACAATGTTAAAGTTAGGTTATTAGAGGAGCATGTACAATTAATAGATAAACAAATAACAATGACAGAACTTAAAGCTGAAGTAAATAAGCTAAAATTAAACAAAGCTCCAGGTATAGATAATATCACCCCAGAAATGTTTAAATTACTATCAAATGAGGCTTTGCTGTTGTTATTGAATGTCTTTACATCAGTTAAAAATGGTAAAGACATTCCTCCTTCTTGGAAGTACACATTAATATCACCACTTCTGAAATAAAATAAAGATCCCAGTGAATGTTCATCATACAGACCCATTTCACTTCTTAATATAGATTATAAAATTTTTATGGCAATACATGCTGCTCGAATAAAACAATTACTACCACTTTTGATAGAGGAGGATCAAACAGGTTTTATAAAAGATAGGAACACTTATGACAACATTAAAAGAATTCTTTCCTTAATTGATTATATAAATGTCACAAAAAACAAAATGAATGTTATTAGCTTAGACATAAATAGCGCATTTGATTCCGTGAACTGGGATTATCTGTGGTTAGTTTTAGAAGAATATGGCTTCTCAAACAACTTCACTTTGTTAATAAAATCATTATATGAAAAATCATTGGCTTATATAAAACTGGGATCTTGTCTGTCTAAATCTATTAAAATAACTAAGGGCACAAAACAAGGCTGCCCTCTTTCTCCATTATTGTTTGTGCTAGTCATTGAACCCTTAGCAAATAATATACGTATGGATAAAAATATTGAAGGAATACAACTAGACAACAGCCTAGAGCTTAAAATTCAACTTTTTGCTGATGATATTTTAATTACCTTAAAAAATAATAATAGCAGTTTAAAAGCATTATGGGACTCAATTCAAAACTTTCAAAAGTTGTCAAGTCTTAAATTTAATGAAAACAAAACAAATGTATTGCTTATAAATACTAATAAAAAAGATCTAAATAAAAAATACCATAAATATAGCTCTACCGATAATATAATTAAATACTTGGGAATTATAATAATTAACAACCTAGATACTACAATTGAAACAAATTATAAAGAGACCTTAAATAATATTAAAAATCTAATACAAAGATGGAATAAATTCTTCTTTTCAATGGAAGAAAGGCTTTATATAATTAAAATGATCATATTTCCAAAAATTCTTTATGTCATACGAGCTTGTTCTTTGCCACCAGCTAAATCGCACCTAAAACAATTAAATGATTTAATGGTAAGATTCCTATGGTATCCAAAAAAAACAAGGATAGCTATGAAGTATCATCTAGATGATTGGGATATAGGTGGCATAGGTTTACCAGACATATATATTTGCATTCATCCATTATTAAAACAATATCATTATGGCTAAATACAAAATATACATCAAAATGGAAGCTAGTTCATGAGAGAATCTGGTTAAAATCAGGATTTGTAGTAGCAAAAAAGTATACAGATTTCATACCAAACAATTTTCTATGGCTGATGAAGGAATATATGATGATACATAAGAATAAAAATATAAGTTCCAAATACATTACTTATACATTAAAAATTTTCCAAAATCTTATTAATAGCGATCCTGATATCAAAGCATGGTCATTTCTTTTATATCCAGTAGCGCACACACACGGTAATATAATAACATTTAATATGTTAGTAGTCAGCATGCTTAAAGAAAAGGGATTAATATATTGGCATCAATTACTAAACTCTGAAAAACCTCTGACAATAGACCAGATTAAACAGAAATTAAATATGGAAGATAGTTCGTGGTTACATGTACAAGAATTAAGACAGTATATATTAAGCAAACAAGAAACAATGCAACCATCAATAAGACAAAATGTTCCTAACCTTATAGAACATATAATATTACTAACAAATCAACCCATTACTGGAAAGGGATACTTATCATCTATTTATAAAACAAACAAAAAAATAAAAATGCGTAATAATGACAAAATATGGAATTATTATAGATCAGTTAATGGACATGTGCCAAATGACAGAGATAAAAACTAATTCTTCTCTCTCCAAAGCAGACATCACTTTCATTACATTGGAGACTTTTTACATGGCAATTCATAAACAGATCTTATGTAACCCCTCATAAAATGGAACTTATGTTTAAGAAAAATATTGGCTGCTGGAGATGTGATTTATCAATAAAAGCAGACTGGCAACATATGTTCTACTTAATGCCATTTGATTAAACCATATTGGGATAAAATAAATTATTTTCTGCAAATGGTATTCAATGATAAATTCCAGATTTCCAAATCTATTATTTTGTTTAATGCACCTGTACCTGACTGTGTGCCAAGAACAAAATATGTAATCTTATGGACTCTCCTAGCTATTGCAAGGAAGAACATTACATCAAACTGGAAATCCAAAGCTTCTCCAACTTTTAAGCAATTCATGAATATGGTGTCAGAAGTATCGCAATTGGAAATGAACACTATTAAAGGAAGAACTGAAAGAGCTACATCATTATACGTAGCATGGCAAAAAGTAACTGAAATACTGGAGAATAATGACTGCAGCAGATTATAATCAGGAAACAATTGTATAGAAAGTCAATTATATGTCAACAATAGACACCCTTGTAAATACTTTATTTTGGTTTTAATGTTTGATATCTGTTTAGAGGTTTTAGCCTACCTTTTTAAATAATTTGTAAATACTTCATTGTCATAAATAACCTGCATTCATGTTTTCTTGTTTTTAGAAATTAATAAAAATATTTTAAAAAAAAAAAGAACTGCAGTGCAAGGAGAAGTGGTTTGAGTTGAGTGCTGCTTGTTTTTCTTATACTTGATTTTGACTGGCATTCCAGTAATGTATTTAAAAAGTAATTTATTTTTTCATGCCTCATAACCTTTTTGTTTCCATCTAGTTATTAAGTAAGCTGTTATGCAGCCAATGGATTGAAATATGTTTTTTCTTCTACACTTCATTTTGTCTTGATTGGACTCTCATAATGATGGTTTAGCACCCAGGGCAGAGTATTTAATTAAAGTTACAGTTTTTGTGGTTTTGAGCATAGCCCCTCCCCTTTCTAGTTGGCCACACCCATTCCCATTGACCCCACCCATTCAGCTGTCTCCTGTAGCCCCCCTTTGATTTGAAGTCACCAGCCACCACTGATTGACTGTATATTTAGCCATTGGCATATGTTAACTTTGTAATTCATGAGTCTGGTCCGCTTTCATAGCACCGATGTTCTGTTTGGAAAAATGTAAACCGTTTTTTTTTTTTACATTTCTGTGGGCCTGCACCACTTCATGAATCGCTATGTACCTTCATTTGCGTGGTGCAGCACTGCACATGGGGTGATTAACATACCTAAGCCGAGGGCTGCGCAGATCTGGCGTATGCTGGTAGTGCACGTGGAATTGGATCGTACCTGAATCGCTCGGTGGCCATATTTGGCATTATACCGCCTATGCTACGCCTGCGCCTGGTGCAAGCTTCATGAATCCCAGGGTTAGTCTCAGTGTAAGTAACTTATTTCAATGTAAGGACTCTCTATAACTAGGCTTGCACCATGAACCAGATTCTAAAACCTCAAGATATATGATTATGGTTTATTTGATCACAAACTCATTTGATTTAAACCAAAAATACTGAAACTCATTTCACTGAAAATGTCACTTACTCTAAATATATCTCTAAAAGCTTTTTTTTACATGAGAGCTTTCCCCCATGTGATCCCCTGACTTATATATACTAACTCCACCGTTGCACACCACTGGAAAAAAAGTGAATATTCCTGACACGCCAAATAAATGCTGGTGCACATATGCAAACATCCAGACATGGAGGTACAACTTAACAGTGGGCATTAGCAAGAAAGTAATAATTAATATTGTAATTCATCAAATGTGATTCAGTCATTTTTTTTAGATCAAACGAGTTTTAGATCCTCTTTTTAGACAAAATGTACTTTAGACCAAATAAACCATAACCACATATATGGTTCTGATATATTTGTTCAGAAAAAAATAATATGTTGAAGCAAAAAATTTTGAAAACACAAAATGCCAAAATGTATTTAATGCAGGGGCCAAGCCCTCCCTGCACCCCCTGCTAATTATATATACTAAGTCTGGGATCTCACAACAGTGGGAGAAATTCCATTTCAGGATTTTGTGTTTCAACATTTTTTTTTAATCAAATGCATGGAGCTATGTATATTTCTGTATGTCTAAATTATATAATTTATACACACATCTGTCCATCTCTCTTTATATATATATATATATATATATATATATATATATATATATATATATATATATATATATATAAGTTTATAGTGATTTATCTAAGACACTTTTACTTTTCATCTAATCAGAAATCATCTAAAAAAATAATTTAATATACATTTAATCTAAATTGCACTTAGTTGAACTGCATTACATCTAAAACCTAATATATGGCAAATGCATTTCCAAAGCTTCTTCTCTTGCAGGGGAAAAGCCTCCTGCATCACCTCACATTCCCCTTAATTAAATATACTAATTCCACAGTCACACAACCACTGAGAAAAAAGAAAACTCCCCACACAGTGAATCACTGCAGGTGCACAAGCAGAAACATGTGCAGATAGAGATATAACATAACTGAGCATTAGTGAGGTGCAAATACTGGCCAACGCTAATTTACATTGTAATTTATATGATCAAAAAGCACGCCAGCAGCCATTTATTATAGCTATAGCCATACACGTTTTTTTTTCAAACATGATTCAATCATTTGTGTATTAGAAGAAATGTGTTTTAGTTCAGTTGTGACACTTTTTTTGTAGGCAAAATGTGTCATAGATAAAATACACTGCACCCATATATACATAGCTATGCAACATATAGCTGTTGTTAAGGAATGTACTACACCAGTGTTTCTGGATCCGCAGACTCCTGGGGGTCCATACGATAAACTCAAGGGGTCTGCACACTCACTTGCACCCACCTGCCTTTCAAGCATCATCCATGACCTGACCCTGTGGAGAAAGAAAAGTTGCACCGCTCATCCACAATTTATTTTAAAAAAAAAAGAAGAAAGAAACTTCCCTGTTTGCAGCTGATCAGTGTCTTGCCCTTAGTTTTTAGAGGAGAAGGAACAACTTCTGTGTTTGCGGCTGATGCTGAGCAGCTGCTCACTTGCCCTGTGTTTTCTGCCAGCAGTTAGAACTTGGAGAGAAATTTAAACAACTGTTCTGTTCCCTCCAGGTAAAGCAGGTCCCATATTTATGTTGGTCGCTTTATGGGTATGGGTCTGCTTTCTCCCTTTTTCAAGCAAATAGAAATTAATGCAGAGCTGATGATCAATCCGGATGATCTTGTTGACATAACTTGAATGTATTTTTTTTTTATCAAGGCTTTAATAAGAAGTGGTGCCTGAGCATAGCTGTCAGTTGACCAGATATTCGCAGAGTGTGCCAGATTTTTTTCTTATTTGGTCTGTCTCGCATAAAATGGGGTTTGAGGACTGAAGAAAATAAGGGCATAGTTTTGAGATTTAGATTTCATATGTTTCAAAAAATTCATATTAATTTAAAACATGTTGTTCTATCAACTTTCGAAGTTTATAAGAGCAATATTTAAAATGTATGTTTAGCTTTGGCCCATTGTTCCCCAAATTATGACAGGGTTGGTCCATATTTCTTGCACTGAAGAGGTTGAGAGGTATTGTGCATGTGTATGCGCGCGTGTGTGTGTGTGTGTGTGTGTGTGTGTGTGTGTGTGTGTGTGTGTGTGTGTGTGTGTGTGTGTGTGTGTAAGAGGGAAAGAGGTGTGTGTAAGAGGTAGGCAGCATATCCTTCAAGCTGTCCAGGTTTTTGCAGAATGTCCATATTTTTGCCTCATATTTTCAGTCTGTTTCTAATAAAATTGTGTTTTTCTGGAAAATCCCTGGCAAATCATTGATGACTGAAGTCAGAAAATAATGGCAGACATTTAAGCATCAGGCTTCATAGCCTTCAAAAGATTTGGACTAATGCAGAACTTGTTCTATTAACTTTCTAAGTTTACAAGACCAAAAATTAAAATATGTCCTTAATTTTGGCTCTCTGTCCCCCATTATGGCAGAGGCATTTTTCAAGAAATTTAGTTTCAAGTGCATTTTCAAGGAATTGTGAGCTTCAAGGGAAGAGAAGTTTACTGCTGCTCATGCTTGTCTGTTTACAATGTGCAATTAGCAAAATATTATCACTATTGTGGTGTGACCCTTTAAAGCCGTGTTAGTAGCACAACAGGTAGCATATTTGCATTTTAATGCAGAAGGCTGTGGGTTCTACTCTCAGAGCATATTGATGGATTGTTGATACTGTTTTGCATTTTTAAGGGGGGTGTACTGAAGTCCTGAATACGTCCCCTTTTGGATGAGATGCCTAGTAACTACGAACCTGTTTTCAGTTTGCCATCCATGCAATATTACCAGCTTAATATTATTTTAAGTAGGCAATTTATTCTTCAAGGGCAGCAGGCACTGAATTTGTAGATGAAACACTGAAATAAAGTTTGCTAGCAGCAAACTTTTCATTAGTTACAGATCTCTTCAAGGTGTAATTATTCAGATGACTTACTTCTGCAGAGATTGTGCATATTGACTGATATTGGTGGATTGTAATGACAGAAGTTTGAGTGGCCCCTTATGATTGAAATGTTCTCAATTGGGTGTTTTTGTCATTACTGGTTCATATATTTCAGTGCTTACGGGAAAAAATGTGCAGAACTATACATTTAAAACATGTGCTACCAAGTGGTGCTGTGCTATACAAGGGATATAATTTAATTATTATGTATTAAAATTTAATTATACAATCAGGAAGGTGAATCAAAGAACTTTTGCATGTGCCTAAAAATGTTCGCAAGGGACCTATGCTTTGAAAACAGCCCAAAGGTAAACTTAATCCGCCACTGGCCAGATGCATTTTCTTTGAATGTGGGTTTCATTTCTGTTTCAGTGAATGTGAGTTTCAAAGGCAGAGAAGTTGTAATGTTAAGTCTGTTTTCATTGAGATTATATTGCTTTGTTTAGATTTAGCAATTGTCTGTTTAGCTTTAGCAAATGTCCATCAGTGTTTGTGCTATAAAATTTGAAATACAAGTTTTCAATTAACTCCATACATCTGTAATCATTGTAGAAGTAAAGCAGAAAACAATATGCACACTGAGAATTTTGAACAGTATTTATGGCAACTGGGGAGTATTAGCCAAATAATGGGACACTGAAATGGCTGTGTGGTGGTTGGGGGGGCTAATTGGGGGGTTTGGGGGTTGATCCAAATGTAATGTATGTGTACCGCCACTGATAGGGGTCCATCAAAATTGTTTCCTTTATAAAAGGGGTCCTCCAGTTTGCAAAGTTTTGGAACTACTGTACTACGCCCATATATACATAGGTATGCAACACATAGCTGTTGTTAAGGAATGTACTATACCCATATATACATAGGTATGCAAAATATAGCTGTTGTTAAGGAATGTACTACACCCATATATACAAAACTGTGCAACATATAGCTGTTGTTAAGGAATGTACTACACCCATATATACATAGCTAAGCAACATATAGCTGTTGTTAAGGTGCTGTGGTATAATGCAAGATGCAGATGTTGCAGCATTCTAAAATGTTTACAGTGACCAATGTTTAATACTCCTGTTGAATTAAATAAAAAGACAGGAAGGTTTTTAGTGCTGCTGTTTCACTGGCAATCCCTCTTCTGAGTTGCCTGAATTTAGGAGAGCATCCAGAGTTGAGCTGTAACATCTTGCATTGTACTTTACAGTAAGGATAACACACAGTATTTTAAAGTAATTCCAGGAAGCAATATTGGACACTGTAGTACTTTTTTGACTGGAGTGGCCACATTCAGATTAGTATTTTATGTAAGGGAACACTAACATAGCGCTTGCCACTCTGTGGTAATAAGATATATTGAAATTCCTGATCTAGGTTTCCCTGACCGAAGCTGTATAATGGTGGTCTGAATGGAACTGTGGCATTCTGTATTGCACTTTGTAGTAATAATGAAGTAACAGAAACTTTTATAAAAAAATGGATACACATACACACATGGACACACACACACACACACACACACACACACACACACACACACACACACACACACACGCACACACGCACACATGCACACACACACACACACACACACACACAAACACACACACACACACACACACACACACACACACACACACACACACACACACACACACACACACATGCATACACACACAATTTTAGCAACATAGTGCTATTAAAGTATTGTTGAATTAAGAAAGGATGGTATATGCAAGTTAGATGCATGATGTTATGTGCACAGCACCAAGCCCTAGGGGGCTCTGCCAGTGACTGCTCTATTTAGATACCAAATTCTGTGGGATGAGTCCTCACTGGATCTGTTACATTTCACATTGTGCTTTTCAGTGAGTAGAAGTAACAGTTTTTTGAAATAACAACATTCAGCATTGCAAGTATTTTTCTGACCAGCAATGGCACATTCCACTTTGGTTTCTGATTGGAGACTGTGAATAAATGGAGCTGTCCCACTGACAGCACATGCCTATGACCTCATTCTTTTACTAACTTTATCCATAAGCGATGATTGTAGTAAGCACTTTATGAGTGAAACTAGTGAATAATATTGTAGAAATATGCATTCTGTACTATAACTCATTTTTGCTATCTTCATTGGCAAGTGTTGATTTTAGTAAGGTACGGTTTTCATCAATGATTGAAAACCATTCTTTGTTAAAACAAAATATATGTACTCTGTTTTTAAATGATGTAAATGTTCAGTCATTTAAGAGCTTTCATTTCTCTTGGGGTGGTATATTTCTAGACATTAATTACTTTAATTACTAAAATATGCACTGTTTTAATAAATTTAGTTAATGAATGACCTTGTAGACGGACCAAGTAAGGCTACAATTTCATTCACTATCAACTTCTTTGCAAACCGGTCTTACAGGCATATTAAAATCTTGTGTCTACAGTCAACATCTTATAAGTTAACTCCTGAAAAATAATGGTTTTAATGCCTGTGTCTTAGCAAGTATAAAATGTACACACTTTTAAATTAGTCATAAAGGATGACTTTAAAATGACTCGGGCTGGATGTGGTTTATTGAATACTGTGTGGATAGTTCTGCTCTATAGCCATGGATAAAGGTGCTTTCAGCACAGACTGCTATATACACTTTGACATATCTTGACAACAAACGTTGATATTCTTCAGACATACATACATACTACTGATATAACCAAGCCATGGTACAGTGCCACATGATCAACAAAAACATATCTGAGAAAGCTTGAGTACACAAAGATGGTTGTGTCACAGCACCAACAAGTGCAGATGTCTGTAGTCATTACTATTTTGATGAAGCTCTAATAAATTCACACATCCCATTACCAGTAATGTAGACACAGTCTGATGCATAACATTTCATTATTTCCCAGATGAGCAGGAATAAATAAATACTGCTTATAACTGTCATGGCAAGCACTCCCATCAGATAAAGCATGCACTAAGCCTCTCCTGGCCTAAGTAGTCTGACTTTGTACAGTCCCCAGTTACAGTCTAAGGCTGAGAAGCTCTTCCACAGCAGTGAGTGACATGCTGTGTGTCTCAGTCACATCTATGACCATCCTTTCCATTTGCAGCATGCTATATGCAATATTTCTATGCAGCTCAGGGGGCTGTCACCTACCTGAATTTGTAAATTAACTGTCCCGCAGCATAGGCATCTACCATAAGCTGTTCCCGTAACATAGCTCATACACTGTGCAGGTTTCCATATCAAGAAGCTGTAGGCCATGTGCCCAGGCTAGTTGTGCTGAAAAATATCTCCTTCTCAGAAAAACAAAAATTACATTCTGTGATGAGCTGTACCCACTCTTGCTAGGCAGAGAGCTCTAGATACAATAAAAATTTGTTTTTAGGGATAAAATCTGGGCTATCCCAAATACAAACCAGGGACTCTAATGCAACAGTTGCAACCTCATAGTTACATATAGTTACTATACTGTTTGATAGGCTTAGTCTCCCAGGATATCAAGGTACATGCAGTATGGAACTTATTATGTCTTTCATTTCCCAAAGAAGCAGACCTGGCATTTTGTGATATATTTACAGAAGAAATTACATTCCCCCGGATTCACGAAACCTCCGTGTAAGACTTAATATGTCTTACTCGGAGGCTGCAATTGAACGGTATGACGTCAGCGTGCCATGAATATTCATGAGGGCACGCTGACTCAACCGTAACTCTTACACGGACTGAGTAGGAAAGCAGTGGGCGTGTCCAACTGCCAAGCAGTCTAAATGTCCATGCCCCTGCAAGTATTTAAAAAGCATAATGTCAACACACAAGAGCGAGTTCGCTCAAATGTACTTGCACCCAACACCACACTCCCTGACACTGTAAACCCCCATCACACTTATATAAAGTAAATAATTTTTATTTTTTTTTTAAATCCACGATATAGCTGCCCGTATTTGCGCAGGTGTGCGCGGGTGTGCCCATTGCATAGCTGTAGTTAGCAATTCCGGCATGGAAGAACATAAGAAAGAATGTCTATGCAAATCACATGAAATAGCAATAGCGTAATGGTAGAGCGTTTGCACAAAGAAGAGTCACGGTTCGAGTCCCACCACTCCCTGTCGTATTTATTTTTTAAATCAGTATATGGAATAATACCCAACATATATATATGTTTAAACATAACTAAAAATCAGTGAAATGGCCAATGTATCAGAGAACAAAATAAATATTATAAAGGATTCCAATATAAAATTGCCCGCAGTTAAGCAGCGCTTCACCCAGCGCAATATAGTTGCCCCTAGCTAACTCGCGCTTCACCCAGTGCAATGTAGTTGCCCCTAGCTAACTCACGCTTTACCCAGTGCAATGTAGTTGCCCAAAGCTAAATAGCACTTTACCCAGTGCAATCGGTTTGCATGGAGGTGCGAGCCGCGCCAACCAGTGCCCCATCGGGCAATGTTGAGCAACGTAGATCAAAGTTGCTTACACACAGCCATGCCCCCTAACTTGTCTGGACAGCAGTAAAATAAAATACAATCATAAGGTTAGAACCCAGGACACTGTGCACCATAATCAAAGTACTGAACCACTAAGCCACAACAGCTTAGGAAAAACATCCACTGTTAACTTATATATAGTAATAAATGTTTGCTTAACCATTGATAAGCATGTCTGCAGTCAGCCGAGAATATTCAAAAATGGCCAATCACAGAAAAGTGTGGGAAATGCGGCATATTTAAGCCGCATAGGCGGGAATACTTGCCATAACTGATTGTAGCTCTGATCTGCAGTTAGAATGTCTGGTGTTGGAGAGGGTACACACTTTCAAGCGCAACACTGGGGCATCGAGGAGTCAAGATATATGGTTTGGCTCCTAGTCCATCGGCATGAGACTCGACTCCTGCAGGGCCAGTTCCAAGGAACAGAGTATAAGGCGGAGACTTGGAACCAGTTGGCTCATGAACTCACCAGTGCAACAGGTGTCCCTCGGACTGGTGAGCAGGTCTGTCACCACCATGCAGACCTGAAGAGGCAGAAGCAGGACCTTCTGAACCAGTGGATCCAGGAGGCCCGTCAAATGCTGGATGCCCCACTACTAAGTAGGTAGCCATGGAATGCAGTATGTAGGATAAGCTAAGATAGTCTAAATAATGTATAGGTATGTCTCAATATCCCTTTATTTACTCCACAGCTACAGGTACACACGTTATGAATCAGCAAGCCTATGCAGATAGGCTGCTAAGGCTGCGCCACCAGGCAGGCTAGTAAATATTGTGCATGTATTGTTACATGATATGTGTGAGTGAGCATGAGAAAAGTGTTAAATCCCAATAATACAGCAATAAAATGTCCTGATTAAATCCTCTGCATGTACTGTTATATAACAAATGTCAGTGAGCCAGAAATTGAGTGTACTAACCCACCAATCAAGCTAAAATAATTCTGGAATACTATCCCTGCATGTATTGACATAACATATAAGTGAGCAGGCCTGAAAAAGAGTGTTGTAACCCATCAAGAAAGGTATAATATGTCCTGAATATGTCTTCTGTATGCACTGTAATAACAAGTAAAGGAAATAGCCTGTAGAAAAGAGTTTTCAATGTAATTAATAAAGGTATAAAATTTGGAGTGTGTCTGTGTCACGTACTTTGAAATGTTGTTGTACCCTTGCAATAATAAATAGTACTGTTGTATTAGGTGCTGTCAACCCACAGTTGCGCAGTCCCATAGGAAATGGATGAAGGAATTGGCAGTAGCTGTGAAGTATCAAACATTCATTCCCTGAATAAATCATCTGTATGTACTGTTACATATCATAAGTCAGATAGGCAGGAATAGAGTGTAGTAACCCATGAATAAAGCAAAAACATGTCTGGAATACTATCTCTGCGTGCACTGTCATAGATAAAACGTGAGTGAGCCTGTAAAACAGTCTTGTAACCTATCAAGAAAAGTATAACATTTCCTGAATATGTCTACTGTATGCAGTGTAATGTCAAATACAGGAGACAGCCTGTAGAAAAGAGTTTTAATGTAAATAAGAAAGGTATAATAATTGCAGTGTGTATGTGCCAGTTACTCAGAAATGTTGTAGAACCCTTGCAGTGAAGAAATGTGACTCTGTTGTAGTAAGTGCTAACAACCCCCAGTAGTGCAGTCCCATATAAAGTGGATGAAGGAAGTGCCAGTAGCTGTGAAGTATGCAACAGTCCTAAACAGTTGTAAAATGGCTGGCATGCATAGGTAAATCTGGCACACAAGTTGCCTGTCAAGATGTTCCCCAGAAACGTAAGTGTGTTACCTGAAAAGTAGGTTTGTGTAGAAAACAAGTGAAAAAGCCCTGTGAACACATCCAGATGTGCACATACATAAACAAGTCAATTTAATGCAAGTATGTAGCAGTAACATCTGCATCCCGGACAGTTACCATGTCAGATATAGGCCAGGTATATCATGAAGTAGCAAAACCCATAACACAATCAAATGCATGTTGCTCAGTGTAAGAATACATGTAGGGGATATACACCTGCAGTCAATAGGAATAAAGTACTAATAAGATGTTAATGGAGGTTTCTTTTTACACCCTATTCCATGTGCATAAACAATGCAATTCCACACCTCAATGGGTATGTGTAATCTCATAACATTTGTTGGGACATATGTCCTATTGTTATTTAAATCTGCACCTACTTTGATGCATGTCCCCTGTTAAAACACCACAATCCTGGTGGTCTGTTGCCACCAATCATCCCTGCATGCTGTTGGAATGTCCACTGTCGTTCAATACATGCATGTGTTATGCTTGCTGTTCAACTGTTGTAACCCTGGTGTGTTGGGTTAACGGGAATATTACTGCATGCTGTTACAACTAACTTGGAATGCTGTTGTCTATGTTGTAATTAAAAACACCTAATCACAGAATGTATGGGAAAGCCGGTCGCAGTGGACCCACCTATCCCACCTCAGCTGGCAGTTGCACCTGGCACCAGCAGGTCTGGTGCCCAGCATGGGCCACCCTCCTCCGTAGGTCCTGTGCCACCTGTGGGTGGAAGCGCTGCAGGGGATGAGGCTCAACGCCCTGCAAGCGTGGGCAGAGAAGGGCCTCCTGTCACCCTCCAAAGGGTCTGGTTTGTGGTGCATAAGGAGATCCAGCGTTTAGTCACTGATCCCCAACGCAAGCTCGAGGTGAGAATGGCGTGACTCACGGGTGAGCCTGCCTCACCTACACAGCCCCCAGCACAGTGACCCTCGGGTCTGTGAAGGTCCAGTGGTGACTGCCCATGGGTGGGGATATCAGTCCCACTGTTACCATCTGTGGGCTCATGGGCTTGCAATTCCCAAACATCCGTCCCCATCAATTGTGTTTACCCACCCCATGTGTCATACTCCGGCCCTGTATGCATCTTGTTTGTCTTGTCTGTTTACCTACCCAACCTACCTCCCCAAATATACCTACTTCATCTACCTCACTTACCACTCTCCCCTGGAAAAAAAAAAAGGGCAATCTGTACCCGAAAAAAAATTACGCCCCATACATAGCTTCCCATTGGACATGTACACCGATAATTCTAATTGGCAGTGCAACAAACTATGTTGTCCTCAACCCTCTCTCAGGGGTGGAAGGTTTCAAATCTCACTCCAAATTTTCAACATATGCACAGCTGTTGCTGGTAAAGAAATGGGCAGCTATGGGTCTTCCCTACACCCTTCCTGCACATCCCGAGCTTGTTTTCCTACTGTCTTTCCCTCTCTGTGCCCCCTTTTTCACCACTTTCCTATCTCCCCATTTTCTTTTCTTGAAAAGAAATTAGCGCGGGGGTTAGCGGGAGTAAGCACTTTTAAGCAGTAGTAAGCGGGATTAAGTGAGTGTGCGCATGTGTGCACTTAGGGAAGTGTTGCGCAAACCCACTTACTACTGCTTAAAAGTGCCTTAGTCACTCTATGGCAGGGCCCTTGTTCTGCTGAGCAGCAAAATAAAATACACCTGTCAGTCTCAAACCCCAGACCTTGGGCTCAGCAGTCTGCATGAAGTACCACTACACCACAGCAGATATACAACAACTTGGTGCTGAAAGGAATATATCATGCATTACAATGAGTGAATGTAAAGGGAGAATAGGAATGGCATAACACAAATCATGTTCTGTGGCCCTTAACCAGCAAGTGTTGTGGAATTGCATGACATGACTGTGAAAAGAGAACCAGCCATGCTAGTAGGGAATAATGTTACAGTAGCACCTTACAAACCCCACACAGTATCAGAGCAGGATAAATACTGGCATATTTGAATAGGTCAGAGGCCAGACCTCCCAACTGTGACTGGTTTACAGGGATGTCCCTGATTTGCAAACAAATGTTACCTGTGCCCCTCAGACTCCCTGTGAAATGTAGTAACAATAGGCAGAAAGGTGGGGAATCCCACTTAAAGATAAATGTCAATAAGTGCGAGTAGATACTGCTTGCACATCAGAAAAGGTGTAGTAATACATATGCTCAGAATCCCCTAAAGTCACAACTACAAAATATCTGAAATATATCACAGGTGTATCCCACTGATATGTACCTTTCCCTGAGGCTGTTCAAATATATACCTGAGAGTATCTGAGGCCTGGAAGAGTCAGAAACACACAGGCATATCAGCATGTCTGCTGTTACACACTCTGCTAATAGCTATAGAATGAATTCCACAAGCATGCCCTTATGTAGGAGTACAACACAGAAATATCAAAGGATGTAGCCATGTACTGCTAGCAACCACCTGTGACAATGCCATTGTTCAGGTGCTGAAAAGACTGGTGTGGTGCACAGTCAATGAATACTAGGCTAACCTCTGTCTACCATCTGGATATGTCCACAGGTGTGAGCTACTCAGACAGATTACTAGCCTTCATAGACTTAGAGGTACACAGCAACTCTGCATGTTCAGCAAGATAAACATCACACAATAATAAATAATGCACTCTGCAGTTCTGCACCCCTACCCAAAGGTACTATATACCCATGTAGTCAGGCACAACCAAGGGTGTAGGTAGGCATACACAGTAGTGAAATATGTCCAGTTGTCCTAAGCAGACTGTGCTAATGTTAACACAAACAAACCACAAACTGTTCAGAAGTGAGTAACTTACTAATGACAGTATAGCAGTTCACAAACAGTGCATGTGCCTGATATTCATAATTGGTAGTACAACATACTTAGTTGTCCTCACCCCTCTCTCAGGGGTAGAAGGTTTCAAATATCCCTCCTAATGTATTGCATATGCACAGCTGTTGCTAGTAAAGAAATGGGCAGCTATGGACCTTCTCCACACCCATCCTGTTTATCCCGAGCTGGTTTCCCTACTGTCTTTCCCTCTTTGTGCACCCTTTATCACCACATTCCTATCTCCCCACTTACTTTTCTGTCAAAGAAATGAGCGCAGGGGTTAGTGGAAGTGAGCACTTGTAAACAGTAGTAAGCGGGTTTGCACCAGTGTGCGCATGTGTGCACTTAGCTTAGCATTGCTGAGATATGATAAGCTAAGCCAAGCTTAGCTTAGTATAGCTAAAATAAAATAAGCTAAGCTAAGCTTAGCTTAGCATCGCTAAGTGTCGCACAAACCCATGCAAACCCACTTACAACTGCTTAAAAGTGCCTTAGTCACTCTGTATGACAGGGCCCTTGTACTGCTCAGCAGCAAAATAAAATACCCTTGTCAGTCTCAAACCCCACATCTTGGACTCACCAGTCTGCATGATGTACCACTAAGCCACAATAGATATACAATAACTTGGTGCTGAAAGAAATATAACATGCATTACAATGAGTGAATGTAAAGGGAAAATTGGAAAGCCATAGGAATACATTGCAATAACTACTGTTGTATGCCAGTTAATTCTCTAATTTGAAAAGAAAGTACATACTCCCATGTATCCAGTGTTAGCATTAGGAGGTGTAAGTAAACCTACACACTGAGAAGAGTGTACTGGAAGAAGCAACAGTCAGGTTTCAGTACAACATGCATTTCACTGGCTACAACCCAGCTTCAGATATGAGACATATACCAACCTTCTGACTGAGACAACAGTGTCCACAGCACACAAGCATGGTCCCCACCTTGCAAAACTGAAAGGGCTACACCTACCTAACCTATCATTTTATAGCAGTGTCCTGAAATCGCAGTGAGAACTGGAAATACCACACAGCAGGCTGCATGCAATTACTAAATGGTGGGCACCAATCGGTGCAGAGGCCATCACATGCACATGTGCAGATACCTGGAAAAAAAGCCTGTATCTGCTGTCCACATATGCAATAATATTATTGCACCAACTGGGAGAGAGAGAGAAAGAGTGCAAGTGAGAGAGACAGACAGAGACAGACAGACAGACGGATACAAACAGGCAGTAGGAGACAGACACTGAAAAGAAAGATCAACACAGAGAGGAAACCAAAACCAAAAAAAAATAAATAAATAAATAAAAATAAATAAATAAATAAAACACCTACAACAGACGGCAGTGGGGAGTACAAAGGTAAGGTATGTAACAGATATGTATTTGCTGACATCCGAATGATGTGTCTGAAGGGTACTCTACATACTGTGAATCATCCATATGTGGCAGCAGTCCGTATCTATATGTACATGCACATTTGCATAGGGCAAGAGACATACTGCAACTGTTAGTGAAGGCTGGACATATGTATGTTGTTGAAGGCTGCTATGTGCACATATGTATGTAGGTGGTAGTGTGTGGCATTGCAGACAGCAAGCAGTTCCGGTATATGTCATGTGGAGATTAAACGCTGTGGGACTGAGCCTGCTACAGCTATACGGCCTGAGGACAGCAGAATGCATTCTGCACAACATTGTGCAATAGTATTACATAACCGTATGTCTCACAACTATTGCATAATTGACATCCCCACCATGGAAGGTGGGCAGTATATGTGCCTATATGTGCAGCTATATGTACAGCAATGGATGTTTAGATGTATGTGTATATATATATATATATACATATATATATGTATATATATATGTATATATATATATATATATATATATATATATATATATATATATATATAAATATATATATATATATATATATATATATATATATATATATATATATATATATATATATATATATATATATATATATATATATATATATATATATATATATATGCATATATGTATATATATATATATATATATATATATATATATATATATATATATATAGATAGATGTATATATAGATATATAGAATTATAGATATATAGATCTATATATATATATAGATATATACATATATACATATGTAGATATAGATATATTTAGATATATATAGATATATATATATGGATATATATAGATATATATGGATATATATGGATAAATAGATATATATATATATAGATATATATAGATATATATGGATATATATGGATATATATAGATATATATAGATATAGATAGATATATATGGATATGTATGGATATGTATAGATATGTATAGATATGGATAGATATGTATAGATATGGATAGATATGTATGTATGTATATATATATATATATATATATATATATATATATATATATATATATATATATATACATATATATATCTATAGAGAGAGAGAGAGAGAGGGAGACACGGGGTCATATGTACTGCAACAGGTGTCTGTTGTCCAAGGCATGGACTGAACACCAGTGTTGATACTGCAGTGCCATACCCCATTCCAAAACACCTTATGCAGTAACTACCATATAGGTGGTAGCCTGCCTAACACTGAAGGTGTCAGAAGGGAACATGGGATGCAGGTGGACAGTAGGCTCCCCTTTGATAATCACAGTGCCACAGTAGTCTTGTAATCTGTCTACGTGGTACGTGTCATCACAAAAGGTGTGTCATCTAGGGAAATATATGTCTGTGTTCCCCTCTACTCATCACAATGCCCCATGTGGTATGTACCTCACATGACAACTACAGCAAGTGGAAAGGTCACAGACATACCTAACAAAGAGTAATACTGCCCACAAACACATGCCCTATGCAGACTGACTCACAAAACCACAACTAGAGTGGGTTGCATACCGCCCATCCAGAGGTTACCACTGCCGGACATACAGAGGTATGTCACACCCATAGCAGTCGGCCAACCACCATGACAACACCTCACAATCCCTCTGGGCTACATGACCTAGACCCCTAATCCTTGTCACCTCACTAAACAGCACATGCTGGAGGTACAGGTTCCTATGCACAAATATGCCATACGCTGGACTAAACCACCCAGTATTAACAAACAAGGCTCCTCATTAGCAGATGTCATACATACCCCTGATGATTGTTTTGGAGATTGGTAATATGCTCTGGGAGTCACCTCTGTGTATCCGGTTGACAGGAGCAAGTGAAATCACATTACATGTGTGTCAAAGGGCAGGGTAACATATGGCTAGGCTGCTCTAGGCCCTAGGGCCAATAACGTATTACCTACCTATGACATAATGCACACACACATGTACTCAGTGCAATACCTGCTATGTGAGGTGGAATGAGTGTGACAGTGACTGTGTGCAAGGTTTGTAAAGGTGCGATAGCTTAGTGTGAGGTTGTGTCTGTCATGGTAGTTTGTGTGATGTGTTAGTTATTGGGATGCAGACATAGTAGGATGGCATATGTTGTGACGTAGTTCCTTGTGTACAATTGTGGTGCCCCATTGTAGTCTGAAGCAATACATGTATGCTCAGTAAGTGGTACTGCTGGTGAATCCAGCTCACATATGAACTGTTGTGGCTGTAGGCCTAAACAGCACAGTATGGTGTATGTTCACATTCCCTGGTAACACTGTCTTGTGTGTTTCCTGTAGTCTTCACAGATTACATACCTCAGGCATAGGTATCTGTAAGTAGGGACACACAGTACTATAAGGTATACAGGTAATGCTCATCTGTGTTGGCATACATTTGTGTGTTGTATGTATGTCTGATGTGTGTGTAATGATGCCTGTACCATGCCCACAATCACATGTGTATTACAGGGTATGTGTGTGTACCTAGCAACATGTATACTCTGTTACAGCAGTATGCCAGCTATATTAACAACCGTGCACATATGTTAGGTAGGGGTATGGCATCAAAGACTAGGGTGGTTTACTGGTAATACTGTAAATTTACATTACATTCATTGCTTTGCATGACATATTTCTTCATGCATTAGCTTGATATGTACCACGGGGCGAGGTTGTGCATTGTATCCCAAACATTGTGCCAACTACTGGTGTATACTGGTTTGTTATATGGAGTGTGGCAGGCACTGTCAGCCAGTTGTGGGCTGAGCACTGATATGTGGTATTGAATGTGTGTATCCTCTGATAGACAGATAGATGCTATATATGGCAGTTAAGTGATATCTGTACTTCATAATGTTAAGTGTGCCACATGACTTGCTCACACATACTGTTTAATTGTCTTCCAGGGATATGGCTCATCAACGCAATCCATCATATATAGCTGTGGAGGATCAGGAAATACAGAACAGCCTGGTGCAGCACTATAACCTGCTTTTTTCCAGGGCCAGCCAGCATCACCATGAGCATACTGCACTGTGGCAAGAACTTGTTCGCCGGGTAAATGAAATAGGCATGCAAAACTGGACATATGAGCAGGTACGCCATCACTGCAGTGATTTAATTAGACATGTCCAGCGGTGTACGTCTGATATCCATAGGCAACAGCTTGCCACAGGTGGTGGGGCGGCCATACATCCCCCCCACACCAGAGTGGAGGAGCTGCTCATAAGCATGGTGGCTCCTGGCCTACAGCAGCAACAGCATCACACATGTGTCATCATGGAGGCCGGAGCCACCCAGCAGTATGACATGGAATGTGCAGGTAATATGCCCTAGCTGTAGACTACCGTTATCTGTATTTTTAGAATATGCATATGTGAGATGTATACTGTGTGTTTAGCAGTTGTGCTTCCTATTGTGTGCAATACTGATATTTGGAATAGTATCTGTACACCTGTGACTGTTGACTGTTGTTCCACTGTAGTTTAGCACACTCACAGTAGCAATGCCACAGTTGTGGCCACTGAAAAACTGTGTCATATTCTTGTAGGTCCCTCTGGTGTGAGAGCAGGGCAGACGATACATGCCGGTGAGTGCGTTAACACTTTAATATTGGTAATGAAATGTGCATGCCATAGGTGAGGTGTAGGCCATGTACACGTAACACACCTATGCATAATGCATGCTGTGCATGTTTGCTGTGAGACATCAATCATCTCAGTAAAGTCAGTAGCTGACTCAATCACATGCAATGCACAGTGCAGCAGACACAATTGTGGCAACACTGTACTGCACATTGGATATGCATAGTTGCTACAGCTGTACACAGCAGAACATGTTTATCATATGCAGTACACGAAAACATGCTATATTTGGCATTACCACACACCCGCTGTAAGGTCACACTTCAGTATCCCACATGTCATGCACACACACATAATGTACCTCAGGGGTAGAAGCCTATCATGGGGCTGTGCAACCCTCTGCAACAAATAACACAGTCATGTTAGGCAATGCTCACTACTGGGCACCTCACACACCCATGTACAAGGTGGCTGTGTAATTGTGAATGTAGCCACGGCACTGCAATTCAGGTACAGCATGCTAGGCAGTGGTCTTGCACAAATTAGTAGCTGTGAGTGACCACAAGATGCATGTTGATGATGGCACAGGGTACTACACCCCATCCAGTTGCAGTGACCATGGTACTACTCATAGCAGTCATTGCTTTGCACCTCAATGTTGTGTGTGTGCAAACATATGCACCTATAAACAATATGCATAGCATGTTGTGTGTGTGCTTACATATGCCAGTATACACAATATGCACAGCAGTCACCATCCAAACAAAGTGTCACATATATGTCCTGGAATACTAGTGGGTGTATAGGTCACTTGAAACACATTGGGTATGTGTGGTGTTTAATGTTGCAGTCGTGTAGCATGCCATGCCATGTCTGGCACCGACATGTATGCAATATGTCCCACACTCACCATAACCACTGTACACTGGCCATGTCAAGCATTGGGATTCCTTCATGTCAACATGCATCACTCATCCCGTGTGTGTACATAGCATGCATGTGCTACACCTGTGTCCACTATTATCTGCTATGGACACAGACACTGTACTCAGACATGGATATCTATGTGTCACACAGATAACACATGCAGCCATGGCATGTATACTTGTGAGTGATTGTGCACAGGGCATTGCAGAGCTGATAATACCTGCACAGTAATGTTGTGTCCATGTACACATTGAGTTCCAGGGTGTAGCCAATGACTGAACAACTACACAGTTGCATCAAAGCCATGTATACTGCCATTAAATAGGGGCATCTACACTTGCACTGCATGGTCTTGTGCAACACATATTCTGCATGCTGACACGTGTGTGGTGACTGTTTACCTTGTGATACTGACACCCACCTTCACTCACTATAGACTATGTGTTGGATTGCTGGTGTGTATGTGTATGTGCTGTAGTGAGGAGTGTATTAGTGTTCATGTGTTCATGTGTGCACATGTTCATGTTTGCATGTGTGCATGTGTGCATGTGTGCATGGGTGCATGTGTGCATGTGTTCGTGTGTGCATGTGTTCATGTGTTCATGTGTGCATGTGTTCATGTACAGACCGTAAAGTGTGTTTCCTGTCTTCCTCTCACAGGTGCTGAGTTAGAGGTGGCCAAAAGCAGCAGGGAACCTGAAGCCACTGCCACGAATAGTGGTGATGATGAGACATGTATTTTGGCACAGGAAGGTTTGACAGGGTCTGCCGTTGGTCCGCCAATCGACAGTACACAGCGTTCAACCCAATCTATGTGCACACTCATACTGTCAATACATCCCTCACCACCAATGGCCATAGGTGAGGGACAGCATACAGTTGGCATTGACCAGGACATTGTGGTACCCATGGCACTTGCATCCTCTCACAGCAGCCATAGCCGTATTCCTGGAATGGTACCACATAGGCGGAGGTCCGGGGGTTCTCGGGGGAACACTGCTGTTCGTATTTCCCCTGGCAGGCATGCCCTCACAGGTCTTACGATGTCCAGTATGTTCCGGGCTGTAATGCAGGCTCAGGCATGTATGGAACGGTACACCAGGCAGGGACTTAGGGCATAGAGAGCACATTACACCGCTATCAATGACAGCATCCGTGACCTTGCCAGTGGCATCTGGACTTACACCGAGGTCATTGATAGACGTTGGGGGGAGACATTAGATGCCCTCCACAATATGTCTTCCATGAGCCAGGACTGTGCGGGATGGTTGCAACGTCGACGCAGATGCATGCCAGCAACAGCAACAGCTGGCAGTGGTTGCAGACAGCCCACAGTTCACTGCTGCTCCTGTAGTGGCAGTACCAGCCCCAGCAATGCTGGGGCTGGCCTATCCATTGACCGTTCCAGTAGACCACATGCACATGGCTCTGGCCAGTCCCAGCAGGGACATGAGTCCAATCGTCATACCACTGCCTCTGATGACAGTACCCAGTCAGGGTTGGTACCCGATACTGCCTGTAGCACCCCTGCCAGGCACAGGTACTGTGTCCGTGGCCGGAGACAGTGATCTGTACAGCCTAGCAGGTACAGTCTGTGGCTGTCCCACAAACTACCGTATATGGCAGCCACATGGTGGAGCTGTGTGCATGCAGACACACACACATTAACCAAACAACTAGGGCTCACACATACACACACACATTACATCATCATTGGCCCATGCTATACTGTTGTCCCTCACACACACACACACACACACACACACACACACACACACACACACACAAACAGACATGTCGATTGGATGGGTCAATGTCAGGCTCTGGCAAACAACAAAACGCCCTGTGCATATGATGATACCTGTGTCACCTCCTGTCATCTGTAACATTGACGGAGGAACAGGCTAACATGGTGCTGATGCACAGGGTGACACTATAGCAGTGTAGCAATATTAGCAAGTTGTCAACAGGAAAGTGTAATGACATCTTTGTAGGTATATCTGAGCAGACATTATGCATCAAAGCTCTGATTGTCAATGTAGCATTGTTTACACCACTGTTAGGTCTGAGTATGCATTGTCCACCCATGTGCCACTTGGCTGAAGTGTAATGTGTTGTCAGCACGTGTTAGTGCGTGGACAGTAGATGTGTGATGTGTGCAGTACAGATTAGCAAGTGTACATATGTGAACATGGTGGGTGCGCACTGTCTGCATGTACGTGCATAGTGGACACATGGGACGTGTGGCATATCCTGTTGTACACATTGTTAACATCTCATAGTATCTTTCAATGGCCAGTATGCATTCGACTACAGTTATGTACTAACATGGGTAGACATGTGTGTATGACATGGGTTGACACTATGCTGTGGGTGATACCGTTAATATCTGTTAATGATTTGCGGGCTGGTAGTATATACAACCTCAACAGCATGACTATAAGCAATCATTGGATGATGTCCTGACAAATGACACACAGTCGTAGGGAACTCAGTAACAGTTGGATCCTTCCAGTGCTACACTATAACACTAACCAGTGGTAATGACCGCCATCTCTTCCTGTGACCACACCTGTTTGGCATATAGCCCCCTTAGGTACATGCAAACACACTAGGGGTGTGTCCATCCAAATCTGGAAATGCATGCATTGGCCTACAATGCATTCCCTGGATGGGATGCATATCCTACACAAGGGTATCATACAGACAGATACCTGTTGTCTGATACATGCTGTATAGCAGTAAGCTGACTATGGCATAGTCATCTACATGTACTATACATACTATCCCATCAGTACCACACAGGTGGTAGCCCTCAACATGTATGTTGGGTACCAATGTGTACATACAGCCTCATGTTATGTGTCCCTTGGTATCCACATATCCATAGGTATTGTGGAGTCTCAAGGTGTATCACATCAGACATTAGAGGCCTGAATGCATATCCACAAGGCAGTTGTACACCTATAAAGACTGTCCATTATTGGCAGTTGTTGTTGTATATGAACATGTCTGACATATACCCAGGCATATACCCTCACTCACACTACTCTTAAGTAACTGTCATGGGTGTGTGTGGCACAGATGACCTTGGCCACAGATCACGACAGTGGATAGCCTTGTCACATACATACATATGTGACCTACGATCTGAGAAGCAGCGGCACAACCTGTCAATGGAAACAAATGTATTCATGTAGTATGCAGGCTTCACACCTATGTACTGATTGAGGGGACATGTACACATATATATTTGCCATGCAGATACCTGATGTGTGCAATGCACTTACTGTTGTAATCATAATATGTCATACCATAGTAAAAGCAAAACCAACACCGACATACACAGAGTCAGCATTTGCAGGATTCAAACCCCTACCTAACTATGTTATGATACTAGAGAGACATGCATTAACATGGCGTGCTATTTGCTTTACTGGGTAGTTTCCCTTCTCCATCTGTATTTGTAGGATGGTGACATCATCAGTCTTTCCAAAGAGGAATGTACCTCTTTTAGTGTGTTTTCCGAGTCTTCAAAAAGGGCACTCCTTTCAAAGACAATTACACACATACACAGTCAGCGTTTGCAGGATTCAAACCCCTACCTAAACATGTTATGATACCAAAGAGAGATGCATTAACACGGCGCGCTATTTGCTTTAATGGGTGGTTTTCCTTCTCCGTCTGTATTTGTAGGATGGTGACATCATCAGTCTTTCCAAAGAGGAATGTACCTCTTTTAGTGTGTTTTCCCAGTCTCCAAAAAGGGCACTTCTTTCAAAGACAATTGCACACATACACACACCCCCAGCATTTGCAGGACTCAAACCCTTACCTAACTATGCTATGATACTAGAGAGAGATGCATTAACATGGCGCGCTATTTGCTTTACTGGGTGGTTTCCTTTCTCCGTCTGTATTTGTAGGATGGTGATATCATCAGTCTTTGCAAAGAAGAATGTACCTCTTTTAGTGTGTTTTCCCAGTCTCCAAAAAGGGCACTCCTTTCAAAGACAATTGCACACACACACAGTCAGCGTTTGCAGGACTGAAACCCCTACCTAATTATGTTATAATACTAGAGAGAGACGCATTAACATGGCACGCTATTTGCTTTACTGGCTGGTTTCTCTTCTCCTGCTGTATTTATAGGATGGTAACATCATCAGACTGGACATGGTAATGTGTGTACACTTTGTTTTATGCCATTCCAGGAATGGTCCATGTGGGTCGTCGGGTGTCAACAGCTTGAACAGGAACTCATAATCCTTACCTTGTGTGATCTATCTGTGGACACATTGACATTCCTTCATATGTCAATACATATTTATGCACAGCTTGTTGGTTTTGTGGATACTACATGTGTCTGGGATGTTGATAAAGGGCTATTCAAAGTTTATATGAGGCATGTGTAGCTGTGTTCAGTGATGTATGTCCTGGGTGGCTGCTTTGCAAACAGTCTAGCATGTTTGGGAACCATGATCCGCACATGAACATACCACAGTTAATAGGGTTGTGTGTATGTCAGCTTCCAATAGCTCTGTTTATGACCTAAACCATGATGGACTCCATGGCCTTGCAGATCAGACTTCATAGGCGTACTGGACTGTACTTCCCATGGTGTGTTGTGCACCAACACTTGTGTGGAGTGTCATATGTTGCTGTAACACATTCAATGGTTCCACAGCTTGTGTAAGGGGGGAGGCTCAGCTGACTGTTCAGGTGCAAGATCTGTTTGTTCTGTAGTTTATGCATTACACATATTGGGAATCAATGTATTCCACTTGCTGCCATGCTTTTAGCATTGGGGATAGCTGTTCATCCATTCTACATGTGATATCTCCTGGTATGATGATATGGACTATCGTCAGTGGGAGGTGGGTCTGTATATATGGGCCTGTCTGTCAGGATGTCTGCATTGTCAGTCAGGTACAGTTGGCCGTGACTCAGGGCATATATGGGTGTACATTGCTATATATGACATAGCTGTCGGAGGTGTCATGATTCAGTCTGGACTCCTTCTCAGCTACTCTTTACAGAACACCAACAAACCTGAGCACTAATCCCTGCTATACTCTTTTACACACTTAACACCCTACTCATCCTTTGTGATCTGGCTACAGTGTATATCATCATAATATCCCAGCATGTCCAGGGGTCGGTTTCGTGTGTACTCTCCAGTCCACCTGGTGAATATTGTGATGTTGGCACAATGTCACATCTGCTCATGTACAAAGACAACCCTCTCCTCCTCCCGACAAACTCAGATATATGTGTGAGATGCACCTATAGAGACATACAGAGTGCTGAACTCTCTCGACCCATGACTGGCACAGTCTATCAGGTGGTGAAGGTAACCACACACACCGCATATCAGTCTCACATATCCTCTGGCGACAGCACTCAAACCACATTATCACACATAGACATACTCAGATGCTGTGAATTAACTCTGCCTAAGCAGCAGAGACCTCCACAGCAGGCACACACACAACTGCTACCCCACTACAATACACACATAGTTCACAATGTCAGTGTGCCACACAGTCACTGCCCTTCAGGCTAGGCAACACACCTAATACACTTGTAATAGGCGGCACTTATTGTCCAACACACTGACGTACCACTCACCAGCCCAAACATGGGAATAGTCACTTTGGGCTGTCTGTCGGGTGCCAGGATCTGCCACATAACACATGCAGTCAGGTCACTCCAAAGCAAGTACAGGACTGGCACCATCATTGTCCATGCTGGTGCGTAAAACCTCAGACGTTACTCCCTGGACCACATGACATGGTACATGGAGGAACACTCTGATCACGTAGCCCAGGCCAGTATGATCCTGACCTTGTCTAGCATCTTACACCCACCAATTATGATGTCACAGTATACAGACAAACATATCACGTTTAACAGTTGGCTAACAAATTGATGTCATTCATAGGGGATACACTGTCTGTCAGCCTGTGGTGACATGCTCGACATGCCACATAGCTTCACTATGGACAGCTTGCACCTGTCACCCTTGGACCTTCGTATGCTGGCTAAGGCTCTTGCTACCACCATAGTGTATTTGTTGAGCAGGGCTCAAAAGACAAACCCACCTCCATAGACATTACAGGTTAAATGACACTAAGAGTAATGCTGCTCAACACCAGATGTGTTACCCTCATATTGCGGCCACTCAGGACTCTCCTCAGTATGGAGGATAGCGATATCTGTGCACTAACAGACGTCTAGTTCAGGCTCACATATGCACACCAGCACTACAAGGTTATGTTTCATACCTTGCTTTCTGACCACAGGACTTGGAACGGACAACACAACTAGGGGGGTATTCATATACATCACAGATACACACACCTCTGGGTTAGTAGCACTGCACAAAGCATCACAGACCATACATATACAACTACCATTGTGCAAAACTGCCTTTCAGTTAGTTGCCTGCTACTGACCACCCTCCCATACTCAGGAACCACACTCGGCATTCCTGGGAACAGTGGAGAATATGAAGGTCTCCACAAACACCATTATATTGGGTGACTTCAAATACACAAATATTGACTGGGGATACTACTCAAGCCCCAACACCCTCACCCTAGAGTCGCTACAATTTGTAAATTCACATGCTATGGCACAACCAGTCACCAAAGCCACAAGGGGGAATACATATTGTACCTGATCATCACCAACATGGGGACCCTATGTTCCACACCATCGATATACCCCTCATTGGTAAGGTCAGAACATACATATATCTCACTGGACATACATATACCCTCCACACACCCATCCTGGGTAATCTTGGTGAACTTCTCATGAGCCAACGTCTCACTTCACCAGAGCAAGGTGGTATCCTTCAGAGACCCTGAGACAGTGGCAAATATGGCTCCGACTGCTGAATCTTTTACATACACATTCTATGGACACCTAGTGGACTGCATGGATTGTGCTATCCCAAATAACAACAGGACTCACTCCCCCAATGGCAGGGGACCTGTCTGGTAGACCCCAGCCATTGATAAGCTGTACAACTTCAGGAGGAAGCTACTACATGATAGAGCACAATCCCAGACAGGGAAAGCATCTGTGATCTGTACTAGCAGACAGCTATGATCACTCATGATCTTATCTAAGGGCTGCTTCTCATGGACAATTGGACCAGACATGTAAGACTATCACAAGGCCTTCTTCAGTTATGTCAGGAACCTGTGTGCACACTTACTGATATGCTGTGAGTTACTGCATACTGACTAAACTTACCCTGAACCCACTGGCATTGCCAACATCCTGGCAAACAGGTTCAGTGCAGATGTCTCCCCCCCCATGCCCCCTAGGGAGCAACTATCCATCCCAACAGAGTGTAACCTCCCTGACATCACACAGTAACAGGTGAGTGCTGCCCTCCCCAAAGCATACATCACAGCATCAATGGGACCAGATGGTGTCCTGGCATGCATCTTACACGAGCTTCATGACAGACGTAACCCTCACATTACATCACTGTGCAATATCGGAGTTACTACAGGATATGTACCCACGGAATGGCATACAGCGACAGTGGTCCCACTCCACAGAGTTGGTGCAACAATGGACCACTGACAATATTGTCCTATAAGCCTAACTAGCCTGTTCTGCAAATCTATGGAGCGTATTGTCATGGGTCTGTTACACATAGACATCGGGAACCTACAGACACTGTGTCCTACACATTTCAGCAGATCTTGCCTCTTGAACATGTTTGCATTCTTTAGACAGTTAACAGGTCCATCGACATAGGGACAGTTATCCACACAGCCTACCTGAACCTTGCAAACCCCTTCCACACAATAACCCACTGGGCCATTATGTATAGGCTCACCAGCATCGATATGGACACATATCTCACATGATGGATTGCTACCTGGATCAGGGATAGCACCCACATGGTCAGAATTGCAGGTGCCATGTCTTACTATACACCAGTTACATGTGGCATCCCACACGGCTCAGACCTGGGACCTCTCTTCTTCAGTATATATTTGTCTGACATACAGGCTACCACAGAGGGAATATGCCTGACCTTGTTCGCACTTGACTGCAAACTGGGTGCCATAATTAAATCTCCAGCTGCCACATGCATACTCAAACAGGGTCTCACAGAGATGGATGACTGGTGCCTGAGCCATGGCCTACAGCTAAATGCCATTAGTTGCATAGTCATCCCCTTTGGGAATAGCAACATGCCCACACATTACCACATAGGTAGTACTCCATTACATATGGTAGGAGTTGTTAGGTGATTGGGGACATGACTTGTTTGTACTGTCACCTTTGACATTCACGTTGCCAAAGTGGTTGGACAGACCTTCTATATAAGACACCTTATCCCATATGGTTTCACATCTAGATCGAGTGAGGTCATTGTGCCCCTATACTCATCACAACCATGCTTGATTACAGTGCCACATTTGGGGTGTACCTTACCCAACACCTGCAGCAACTGTACTGGCCACAGACGTTCCTCACCAAGCAGATGTAGGGACTCACACGGATGACCTGCACAGTTCGGATGCAGTAACTCCAGCTATACTCAGTCGCTTGCCACCTACTCGGATATGATGTGTGCCTGTTGTTTACAGAAATACCCAACCCAGAATTACTGGACATGCTTCACCTCAGAATATCCAACTCCCTTGGAGCTACACACTCCAGGGACATATACCTCAGCACAGATGTTAATAGGACATGCTGGAGGGACAGATTCTTATCCCAGGGCCTCCACTCACTCCGGATTGTGATCACAGTTTCACATAGGCAGAGCCACCCACTGACCACCTACAGGGGACATCTTGATGGCTGTATGGGTGATCGTATGTTTACCCCTGGGATATCTTCTGTGTCCCTGCTAGACAGAGGCACACTAGCCTAGACGTACATGGGCTATCTTGTTTGACCTACTATTCACTGGCACAGTGTAATAATCTGACAGGGTGGCAAAAGCCACACACACTCTGGCTAGGCTTGTACATGCCCTAGGGCAGATAGCCTAATATCGACCTCTGAACCTATGCTTATGTTCGGGATGCACAATATTTATTGCTGTTACCGTTTGCAGGTCTTTATCGACTTTGCTTTCCCAGTTTCTATGAACAACTTAGGTATCTGCAGAACATATTTGATTATGACAGGGTTCCACTATATTATATATGTGTCTGTTATCATGTAACTGTGTGCACAGGGCAGATTGCAGGATAGTGAGAGATTCCTGGGTTAACACATGCAACTGCCTGATATGTGTGGCCCACTGCTGTACTCCGACATGGCCTAAGTGTGTGAGCATGCCCAGTTCAGGCTTTCCATGTTTTGTTGCCTGACATTTGTCTCATTTATTCAAGTGTGTGAGCATGTCCAGTGTGACCTTTCAGTATGTTGCAATCTGAGGTCCACTACATTTGTGGATGTGTGTGAACATGACCAATATTTACATTTATACTGTGTGTGTGTGTGTGTGTGTGTGTGTGTGTGTGTGTGTGTGTGTGTGTGTGTGTGTGTGTGTGTGTGTGTGTGTTGGAAGTCAAGTTCTGTTCTTACTGCAGGACTCACCTTTGTGTCATAACTCAACAGGGAATATGCTGTGCCTGCAGGGTTTCCATGAGATACTTTGCATAGACTTATCAACATTCCTTCATACTAGCTGACCACTGCAATACTGTCATGGTTTATTGGTTCAGTACTTTAACTATAGTGCACAGTATCCTGGGTTCGAGGCCCATCACTGCTTTATATTTTCATACTGAGCAGACCAGACTGCTTAAGGGCCAGTTAAGCAAATATGAGCATGTTGGCTTTTGTTCAGCTATGCCCTACTTAGACCAGGCTTGTCCAACATTGCTGAATATTCACCAACTTTGCTGGACGTTGCCCAATATTACTCAACATTGACCACAGTTGCACTAGTTGGTGTGTGCGATTCTGTTTGCATAAACTACATGGTGGTAAATGCTGTTTAGCACTGCTTTGCATTGCTTAACACATGGCAATCATGCCTCAGGTGGTGCTGCAGGGCTGCCTATGTCAGATGCACATACTACACTCCCTGTACGTTTGAAAGCAGGTCATATCAACTTAGGCATCCCTTTTACTATATGTGCGAGTCAGAGAGAGGTATCATTTCCAGAGTTCCTACTGAGCCAGTGTATGTGCTATGCGTTGCCTCTTTGCCAAGGCCAAAGCATACTGGGTATGCCTCCTTCTGCCTACTGGGGCAGGCTCAGGTTGTTCCTCCTCTGAGTCACCCTGTGCCTGTGCAGGCCTTGGCAATGGTGGGGAGCTGTTTGACCCTGCCCCATGCTGGTCCTGCTGCAGCTGTTTTCACAGGATCATATTATGTAGCATAGCACATGCCATGACAATTTGAGTACATGTAGTTGGTGAGTACTGCAAGGCTCCACCAGATGTGTCCAGGCACTGGAACCATGACTTGAGCAGCGCAAACACACGCTCAATTACATTTCGTGTTTGTGCGTGTGCCTCATTATGGCGTTCCTGTTCAGGTGTGTGTGCATTTCTGATGGGTGTCATCAGCCACGGCTCCAGTGCATAGCCAGCATCCCCCACTAGGTGACCATGTGGGATGTCCCCATTGGCAAATGTCTGGTACAGCTGCGTCAGATGCCAGATATGGGAATCATGGTAGCTTCCACGGCAGCCAGCACACACATTCAGTATTATGCCCTGTGCATCACACACAACCTGGCAGTTGATGGAGGGGAAGCCCTTGCGGTTGAAGTAGACCCTACCCTGCTCACCGGTTGGTGCTTTGATCTGTATGTGCGTGCAGTCTATTGCACCCACTACCTCAGGGTATTCCGCTATTTGCTGGAAGTGATGCATATTGTTGGCCAATACCTCACGGGATTTGGGGAAATATGCATGATCACCATGTGCTGACATGGCATCCAGGAACTGGTGCAGTACCCTGGATGCTGATGCCTGTGATATCCCCATCATATCACCAGTTGGTGATAATATTCTTAGGCCAACACATACCTTGGTTTCCACTGGGATGGGTTCCCCTCTGTTGGTTCTATGTGTGAGGTGTGTCCTGCACAGCTCAACAATTTGCTGCAGGAGGTCTCTGTCCACTCTATAGTGCTCCACTATCTCCAGCTCATGTAGCCCCTGGTAGGTTACCCTGGGCCTGTACAATCTTCTCCGTCTCCTCACTGTGGGTTGTCCAGCAGCATTTCCATTGTCACCACCCTCAGCATGTTGCATATGTTGTCTTATAACAGCAATGGCAGCCCCTAACATTTCTTTGTGTCAGTAAAGCTTTTTCAGTTTTCGCTTCTATTAGCTTACTGCAGTGTCTCTTGTGAGAAACATTATGGACTGTTGTTTGCAGAGTTTTAAGTGCTAGGCTGGGCTGGGCTAATGTACTGCCAGTGTAATTGCCTGATTCTGATTGTTTTCACCTGCTAGCTCTGCTAGTACTCCCTGGTAGCTTCCTACTATTTCTTGTGCTTCCTATTTCCTTTCAGTTTCCTCGGGGGGGGGCAGCACCACGCACACAAGCGCAAACACACTCACAGTAGCTCACACACATGCACACATGCTTACAAGGACTACAACTTGCTTATTCGGGTTAAAACGTGCGCACACCAGCACAAACGCACTTACAACACTTTAAACTGCCTTATACATGCTTACTCTGGCTTAAACGCGTGCACCCATGCTTACACACATGCACACTGTCTTACTTGGGTTTACAGGTGCGCACACGCACACATACCCGCTCAGCAAGAAACTTTGGTGTTATTCATGGCATACACCTTCCATTTCTTGCCTTTACCTAGCCTACCTGTTGACACACCTCTTTTAATGATGTGTAAATGACTGCTGACACATGCCACTCTCTCCAATGAGCTTCCCTTCTTTCATACATACCCCACTCATGATGTCACCTATCTTCTACTCTGTTACTCCCCTTATCCTACTCCTACACTCCACTGACTGTGCTCATTTGCTATGTAAACCTTTGATTCACTATCCTAACCCTCCTTTGCATAGGATTGCCTACTAATGCTTGGTTACATCTCTTAGACTGTGCTTCCCCCCTTAGCAACCTCTACTCGGTGGCCATGTTGTCTTCAGCCTACCATTCCCTTGCATTGTAAATTAACAATTCAAATAAAATCCACATTTGTGGGTTTTAATTTTTATTTTTCTGGTTTTTAGAGCGCAGCCCATTTGCGCGGCGCCGCTCTACGCTTAAACATTGGAAATCGGAGTAAAAAAAATAATTTTTTTTTTTCAGATTGCATCAGGAAACATTGCCATTGGCTGTATATTTGGCCATTGGCATGCTTCCTGCACTGGATGCAACCTTTATTTGGAGCTGTCATGGCTCCGTTTTGCTATTTGCAGAATGGTACTCAGTTGTCAACTGAGTACATTTCTGCAGATAACACTGCTCTTACTTGGACAGGTTTGGGTTTCCTGGATCGCAAATCTACCTCATTTGCATGCCTTTCGCCTGCAATTGAGGTAATTTGCATAACCCGGCCCTGTCCATGTAAGAGCCGTTTTAGGAGATCTCTTGCACACCCCTGCAGGCTGTTCCTGGATCGCTCGTCGGACATGATGGCTGCATGGAGTCTTACTCTACTCTTAGACTCCGTGCAAGCCATTGTGAATCCAGCCCATTATATTTTCACATAATTATTAAAGTGCAAACCCAACAAACTTTCTAGTCTCAGTTTTATACAGAAGAAAATGGGGCTTACATCTTCTGAGATGCAATATACTAAATACAAAACTGCAGAATTTTGTTAAATACTTATAAATATATTAAGTAGTCGCTATTCTGTTCTATGATTGTTATACAACTTGCAGCACTGTGCACTAACAGTAGCTCATTGAGTTATCATTTTGCTTCTGTCTTTGTTAAAGAGACACAGTGTATCCGGCACAGAAACACATGCCCATGCACACACACGCAAACACAAACACGCATGCACAAATATTCACTCACTCACATGTCCACACACACATACACACACACACACACACACACACACACACACACACACACACACACACACACACACACACACACACACACACACACACACACATGCACAAATGCACATACACAGAAAAATACCCATCATGTTTGTTACTAAAGAGGAAGAAGCTTAAGACTAGAATCTTTCTTGAATCAAAATCTTTTCTGAATTAAAGTTTTCCTGAATTTGTAAAACAGAAGTAGCTCTTCACAATGCCTATGTATTACTCAATAGGGATGTACTGTAATAGCATTTCATTCAACAGAAGTTCAGAATAATTAAAACAAAATGCATTTATGTGTATTCATGAGTTATTATCCTGTCGGTATCTATAAATGAGGCTGTTTCTAGTAGGCACTACATTGCACATATGGCTACTAGAGTAATGGGTAGTAACTGCCAATGTACAATCAGTATATTATTGTCCTTCATTTTGTGGAATGCATGCATACCTGTCTTTGCAGATGGCAGGTAATGATGAGATATGTATATTAGTATGCATACTTGAAACTATGAATTTATTACATGCAGAGGCATTATAAAAGGCATGTTTACAGGTGGTGACATTCATTACATGCTGAAACAGTATAGGAAACACATGCATAAGTTATGCTTTTTGTAGCATCTTATTCACTGAGATGTACACAGCCATTGTTTTTAACTTCTGGGAGACCTTTAGTAGCTGGTGAGACAGCAAAATCTATATCAGATGCACTTCAATAAAGGTTATGTTCGCCTCCACCTCAGTGAATGACTACTCCCTAGTTACCAAAAGTTAATTTGGTGATCACAAAGGATTGACAATGTATCCACTAAAAGGCCAGTCCACTCAGATCCTACACAATGTTTCTGCATGAAGTAAGTACCCTTGCACTTCCCCTGTTTCCTTACTTAAATATAGAACTCTAGGTCACAAGACCATGGAGGAAAAGTAAAACACCCTGACAGAGCAAAGATACTTAATACATAGTGTGCAATTTCACAGCCTAAGTCACTCAAGAGTAGACAATATTTTGGAGTATAGCATTGGGGAATCTGGATAAGAGACATAAGGCTGAATTAAACAAACATGGACCACATTTAGGGAAAATGGACATTACCATCTTTCTCTGCATAAGACCCAAATTTGTGGGCTGTGATTTAGTAGAAGCTTTCATAAGGAGCAAGAACAGCTCCTGCTTCACACAGAATAGACATCTGTATTTTTTTTCGGACTCATTTTCTTCTCCTCATATGCTACTGACCATCAGGTTTTCCCTTCACTCATGGCCATCAGTCAAGTAGTCATCAGGATTTTCTGCTTGATAGCCAAAACCTCAATGCCCATGGCTTGTCTTCCTGCTACACCAACTAAGCAATATTGATTGATTGATCGATCGATTGATTGATTGATTGATTGATTGTCTTTTGTTTCCTGGGAAAGTCTAACTGGGCACAAGTCCCATTTTCAATGGAGGCCTGGTGAGTAAAGTTCCAGAAAAAAATAAATATTTACAATAAACAACAACAAAAATTAAACATCTTAAGCATACCTTGCAGGTAGTATTAAGACAGATAGTCATTGTGGTGGTGCAGCAGTTAGAATTGTCACCTCACAGCAAGAGGTTATTTGGTTCAATTCTCAGCTGGAGCATTTTCTGTGCAGAGTCTGCATGTCCTTCCTGCAGCCAACTGAACTTTAAAGACATGCAGGTAGTTGAAGGAGCATGTATGTGCCTTCTGTGAAGGTTGGGCACAGGGCTATCAACCCAACACCATAAAAGTCCACTGCCAGTCAATAGCAGACTGGTGTTCCACTGTGGTGACCCCTAACCAGGAAAAGCCAAAAGATGTTTTAGTAAAGACATTTATCATATACTTTAGAAGTTATATTATAACTCAGAGACATCAAATGTTAACATGTAATAGCTGTATATAAGACAGTAATGGTAATGCACATAGGTGCATTGTAACACCAAACATAGTTGGTGCATGCAATCTTCCACTCACCTGGCAGTCTTTGCATGTGGTTGAACCAGTCATTTGTATTGCAATCTTTTCACCTCTACTTGTATCACCCAGCATGATGCATTAGTTTATGTCACTCACCTAAGGATAGGAGAACAGTTGTTGATTATGCAGTTATATCCTCTGAAACTGCTTTATCCAGTATCCAGGGTCACTAATCAATCCAAGGGCATCTAATCATAGTCAGCATGTTATCCTTCTATATGACAAAACCAGGATGAATGGAGATCAGGGCTAACACCCCACCCCCAAGCATGTTACTCAGGAGACATTCCACCAATTATCTGTTGTTTCACTAAATAAAGCTAACCTTTCTAGTTGAATTATACATTTTGTTGCAATTCTTTAAAGTACCAGTAATTCACTGTGGCTATACTATATAAAATAATTTCATGCAAAGCTTCATAGTGTACATATTTATATAAAGTATGCTGTGCTATGGAATTGTATAGAATCATCATTGACATAATATTCTTTAATAGGTGTTTGCACTAATAATGGCTGTCATGCATGTATTAGCAGCTGCATGGTCCTTCTGCTGTATGACATCACAATTGCAATCTGTGAGGCATAGGGTGTAACAAAGGATGCAATAAAAATACTAACAGTGTTCTCTAAAATTGTAACACCAATGAGATAGAGCATCCCATCCCTCAAAAGTATCTCCACACCTGGAATGTGTATGGCATAGACTGTGATAAAAGCTGAAACTACATCAGATTCACAAAAATACTGACATTGCCTCCTGCATCTTAAACAGAAAGTAAATAATACAATACATTTAGAAAGGCATCTTAAATGAACAATTACACCAAATACAATCAAACTCATGAGCATAAAATAGTACACATTACCACAGTAACAACAACAACAAAAAAGATTATCTAAAACAGATAACAGATCTGAAAACTGTGTTCTGTGTAGGAGCAATGACTCTCTTACATATTCTCTTGCAAGAAAACATCAGGTAACTGCCATATTATTATACATAATACTTGGTCACCGCATATAAGGGAAAAGTAGATTCATCAAATACTACATATTAAAACTTTGTGTCATTAAGTATGAGGTATTTCAAATACAATTACAAGAAAACTTCATGATGCTGTGTGGCACTTCCCTAAGGAACAGCATTATCACAGGTTCAAGACTGTCATGTTTCTAGGATGGTAAGTCCATACTATCACATTATCAATAGCAGGTCATTAGGCTATAGTCACATATTTCTGATGCTTGGCCAGCAAATGATATGGGAGTTTGGGCAGATAATCCTCCTTTTAGTATTCATGTTGTGTCTCAGTTCGGTGTACTGTGCTACATTTCTGTGTTAGGATTATATTATTAATATTTCAGTCACAGATTTTGACTATGATACTATATCACACATGATGTACTGCATTAGTGTATGGACTCTTGTGATGGCGCATTGAAAATATGCCCCTAAGAGTTGACCCAGTTGTTTGGGAGGTGGGAACTTATGTGATCAGTCACCTAACTTTTGACCAGCATGTATCTATTGTTGCTAGAAAGTCCTTCTATGCTACACAGCTTACAAGAAAAGGGATTTTGTCTAGATCTAGTGTTTCAGTTGTACCCCTCTGTTAAGAGGTGACCTGTGTCTGGCAAACAAGGCATTCTCTGACCCATTACTGATTAAGTTACTGCACATCAGTCAAATGGCATCAGAAATACTTAATCTAAACCTCTTTTGCAACATCAACAGAATGGTTTGGAGGGACAAGTATATTCTGCAGGTGATACCACTGCTGTGGAACAGACTACCTAGCCACATGAAACAAAGTTCATCCTTTCCATTTTCTAGCACAACTTAGATCTATGGTTGGGAAACAGAACATTTACCCCAGGAATGCCCCTATACTGCCAGCAGATTCAATGATCCAGACATTGTTGCTAGGCTAATGAGTTGTGGGGCCTTTCTAATCCTAGCCAATTTTTCCTGAAAGAGAAATAACATCCTGTATCCAAATAAGCCAGGCATTTATAAGCTACTTCTGTCCATAAGTGATATGGGCATTAGGCCCAGTGTAAATTTCTTATTTCCCATTCAGTGATTTGGGTTGTGCTTTAATTGGGTAATATATTAACTCAGCTTCACCTGCATGGGAAGCCCATTACATTGGAAGGGCAGTGTCTGGGACACATATCTGTCTCACCAGCATGTTCTGCTTAAGCGGCAGACAAAATTCAGGTCCCTATACCTTGTATGTCTTATACTTTTTGACTTACAAATATGGAGAAGATTCATAAGTGTGGGATTTGTGGATGACTTGTAAGCCAGGCATAGATCACACCCTCAGCAATCTATAGGAGACTGAGTAGAGGGAAAGGACTTTAAGGTGCTCTGTGTAAGACAGGTTTGTTACACCTTGTATTCATTTTGTAAAGAACCTTTGAAGTCACTCTAGTTGCTGCATATGCCTGGTCAGGTACATACTGAAGGCAGCATTGTACTCCATGACTGGTCTGATAAGGCAGAGTACATTGGGATAATGACATCTTTGGATCTAGGTGCTTTACCGTTACTTATAAGTTATACAACATGAAAGGATTTCCTCACTACTGTGGTCACATGGTGGTCGAAGGTAAGGCTACTGTCAACATGCATACCCAGATCCCTGACCACTGGGTTGACTTTTAGGGACATGTTATCAACATGGTAATTAGCCAGGATGGTGGACTTCCCAAAGAGTGCAATTATGCATTCCTTAGCATTCAGTTTAACACCATGGCTTTGTTAACATGGTTTAGTCAGAGATAGGCCTTCATGAAGAATGCTAGTGTCTGCAAAGTTAGTGAGCAATAAACCTTCAGTGTTTGCTTCTACTTCAGAGGAATAGATGCCAAAAAGGAGTGGGCCCAGCACCAAGTCCTGGGGGATTCTGCTAGTGATTGGCCTCTTATTGGAGATGGCCACATCTGTTTTGAACTCCTGGGTCTTATCAGTGAGCCAGTTGGCTATCCAGCTAGTGATAAAAGGGTTTAAACCTAATTTATTGAGCTTTTCTATAATGCCTGAGTGAGCTAATCTATCAAAAACCTTGGCCAGGTTGAGGTAAGCTGTGTGCACAGTCTTGCCCTCATCCATTGCTTTGTTAACCCTCTCAAAGAACTCCACAAGATTTAATAGGCATGACCATCTTTTATTAAAGCCGAACTGTAATGCATCCAGCATTTGCAAGTTACCTACGTCCTCATTTATCATGTCCATGATGATTCTTTACGTGGTCTTACATATG